>NC_142822.1:5346560-5648783 GCF_057945365.1 Rhopilema esculentum
TATTGATGATATTTTGCAATACATATTTTTTAAAATTCTGTAAAATGAGTCGCAAACTCAATTACAAAGCATTGAATTGGTAGGTGTACATAAGGCAGTTGTTTTTTGTGCATGATTTTAGATCCAATTCACACCTACGTTTTCATCTTTTGTGAAATTCAGTTTTATTCAGTTCTGTTCATACTGTCAAAATGATGACAATTAAATTAGCACAAATCACAATGTTTTAACTGAATTTGCTTG
Organism: Rhopilema esculentum; assembly: GCF_057945365.1. Taxonomy (NCBI): domain Eukaryota; kingdom Metazoa; phylum Cnidaria; class Scyphozoa; order Rhizostomeae; family Rhizostomatidae; genus Rhopilema; species Rhopilema esculentum. Next base: position 5,346,804 of record NC_142822.1, read on the forward strand.
TTACACTTTGAATTCAGAGCCTGTATTTTTCAACAAACTATTAACTAAACTAGTAAGCTATTGAATTGAGCCATGAATTTTTCCTAGATGCTCAGTCGAGTGCCTAGAATGCCAAAAGTTCTCACTTCGACAAGCACTTGCTTTTTTTCTCCTCAAAAGCCCCAGTTTTTGGTAGCTATTTTTTCATAAGATTTGCCGGGTCTTTCCATAACCTTTTTGTTATTTACCAAAACAGTGACTTAAAATTTGCAAAGTTAATTGTGCGAGGCGAACTGTGTTCTTGAGAATCGAAATCTCCCATGCACTCATGATTGGTTCCAGGTGACAATTTTTGCAGCTAGATGAGGGCAAACATGAATAAGGAAGTTTATTTTCTATAGGTACTGAAGAAATGATCTGGTAATATAAGACGAAAGGGGGGGGGGGCAGTAATAATCAATGCTATTCTCACAGCAGCTTCTTTCTAAATACTGTGAATCTAATAACTGTGATATCTTGTTCTCTGTGTATGCACGCTGTTCTATGTCAGGAGTTCGATTTCATCCCAATTCAGCTTCGGTTTCTGCATCCTTTTTAAAGAAGTAATTTCTTTCCCGTATCCGATTCAGGATGACACTTTTGTTCGTAAATTGACCTTGGAAAATATGAATCTTTTGCAAATTATTTCATTCTAAAAATCAAACATTTGTTTGCCATGTTGATCGTTAGCTACCTTTGGCATTTTAATCAGCAAGACATAGAGTTAGTGAACTTTGGCACTAGCAAGAATGGCAGGCCCCGTCTTTCGCCGTAGCAGCACACTCATGCTTTTGGCAATCAAACTCAAAATAGATGTCACATGGTTAATTTAATTGTCAGCATTTTAAAATCTTTAATATGTTGCGAATAGTTTTTTGCTAAAAATGCTTAAACGAATGATTGTTTTTTTTGTTCTTAGTAATCTCCAAGTTTAATATCAGATTTCGATAGACTTTCACTTCTATAGAATCTTAATGATGCGTCTCCTTCTGTCTAATTCAACATTTCTGGAAAACTGTTAATAAATTTTTTTATGACAGAGAAGGAAATTTGCACGAGGGTGATCAGATTTTGGCCATCAATGGACAAAGAATCGACACTGGCCTGTCACATCAAGATGCTATATCAATCCTTCAACGAACTAGAGGTCATGTTGAACTTATTGTTGCTAGGGGTGGCATCCATCGTGCCCCCTCTGATGTCTCCAGACAGCCTTCCGTCGCAAGCTCTTCTTTTATTTCTCGATCAAATTCTGGTGCAAGCTCCAGTTCAATGGCCTCTATGCCTGTAAGTTTTTTCAGTTGTCAATGCAATCGAATTAATATTGAATTAAAGACTTAAAATTTTATAGAATCTGATACTGGTTTTTAAAAATGCTAAGTGGAATTTCATTTCTGGCAACTTTTGAAATCTTACTAATAATTTTTCGTAATATAGAGAAATCTAAATCTGTATTGATTAATTATTGATTGTATCTTTGGATGCGGCCTTTATTTCAACATTTTTAGCTTTCTGAGGTTACTGACAAAACCTCTTATATAGAAATATTTTGATCTCTAGGCTTAAAGCATGTAGAAAACATTGTGTGACTGAAAAGCTCAATCCTCTTTGGTTTGATCCTTTTTTTATTCATGTGATACCAGGGGAATAATTTAGTAACAAGGTATTGTGCTGTGGTTTAATCGCAATTTACAGCCCGTAGATAGGGTTGTTTGAGCCACTCGAACAAGGATTTTTTAGAAAGAAGCAGTGGATTTTCAAATGTCATCTTCTTGACGTATAACATGGAGATCGCTTTGATTAACTCAGAAAATTTTTTTGGTTTAGAAATTTTACTCGTTAGCAGCCGCACCACTGTGGCAATTGCTTGTTTTATTGAAACTACGAAATAGTATCGTTTAAGGAAATCAACTTCGCTCTCGCACAATTGCCTATATTTTTTATCTGTGGTGCTTTTGTTTCGTGATTGTAGATGAAACGTTTATTTTGATATTTTATGTTTGTTCGTCAACAATTTACTTTCATAATAAGAGTCGAAAAAATTTACTGTCATTAGCTTTATATTTTGATTACAATCATAATTTCTGTTGTCAAATTAGAGTTGATCTGTAGTTAGAAGGGGCCTTGCGCTATTTCTAAAGATCAACAAAAAGTTTAATAAAGGGGATAGGGACCTTGTATTGAGCAAATGGTTGAGTGCACAAACACTTTAAAAACCTTTTTGGTACCCTGCATACCGAATCATAAAAGGGGGAGGGTTCATTATAAAATGAAATGGGTGAACAAATTTGCCTTAAATGAAATTAACCCTCCCCTCCCTTTCTATCTAATGCAGAAGGGTAGTGATTAATGGCCTCTACATGGAAAACTGGTTCCATTATTGCCTTAAGATGATTCTAAAGTATTTCTTGGACGCTATAGAAGATTGCCTTACGTCAGAAACAGCTTATAATCTTTTACCGTTGACTCATTTTTCAAGCCTACAAGTATATAACCTTTTAGATTGGCCGTCTAGATAAAGGAAGCTTTCTAACGTATCCAAGAAGACGTTACCCCCTTAAAACAATTCCAGCTGCTGCATAAAAGCGATGTCCTATTACTTGCTTAAATTGTTATTCCACAGACTGGAGATGGAATCCACTGGCGTCAGATCGAGACAATAGAGTTACACAATAGTGGATCTGGCCTCGGATTTGGGATAGTCGGTGGTAAAAACACTGGTGTTATAGTCAAGACAATATTGCCTGGTGGAGTTGCGGACAGAGTGAGTTCAAGTTTGGTCATTCTTTTGTGAAGTTGCAGTTGCTTTCAAATTTTTATGGCTACTCTATTCTTTCTATATTGCTATATTCTCCTTCTCCTTCATCCCCCTTCCATTGATATCATCCCTCAGCAGGAATTCTTTTATTAGCTGATAGTGTGAGAGATGTTCCTGTCGGTACAATTTAAGTTAGAAATACAACTATACGAGCATAAGCATGAAATCTTCTTTAACTGTAACTCAAGAAGACTGCTGATTGAAGAATGATACAGTGTACTACTTTATTTTAAGTTTATGTTATGCTTTGCTAAGGACTTAAATTGACATCGATTTGGTAAAATACGATCAAAAAGGTACACATTACAGCTTGCGGTTCTTCTCTGGTATTTTTATCTAGATGTTCCGAGAGGAATTGTTTATACATTGGCTCCGTGTCTTCATGCATGCATATGTAATTTTAGAGATTGTATTTTCTCTGCTCGACCTTACCTATAATTGAACTTCTTTTTTTGTCAGGTAATTTATTAGATTCATTTTTAACTGTATATAATTAGGGTATTAGCATTAAGGCATAGGAAACAGGACACACAGCAGTTTTAACTCGTTGAGGTGTATATCCTGTATAAATCTTCGTCTTATTATTATTATATTATTATTATCAAATGTTTACCTTACGAACAGCACCCTTCCAGATGGCAAAATGTCTGCTCCTTTATGCAGCCCATCTCTTTATATGTACGAGGCATCCATAACAATAAGAATTTAAGAAAGTGTGTTACTTGCCATATCTGTCACTAACTCTTGATTTTTTGTCGTTTGAAGGATGGGCGATTGCAAAGCGGGGACAGCATTTTGCAGATAAATGAAGTTAACTTGGGCGGTAAGGGAAGTGACGAGGTTGCAAATATTCTCAGAAAAGCAGGAAATAAAGTGAAGTTAGTCATTTCAAGATTGGTTGACGAAGAACCGCCTGAGATACCAGTGAGACCAGACAACGTGAGTTTGCCATCATGCAGTTATTTAAGATTTTCGAATCATATGAATTTTTTAATCGTCTTGGCAAGTGTGCCAGTTTGTTTCTGATCGTATAAAGCTATTGCCATCTTTTTAGGGGAATTTTTTAAATTTCTTAGCGCATAATGATATTTTAAATAGAATATTGATTTTGAAAAATTCTCAGTAGATGCAATTTTTCATGTTAAGTCTTGAAATCTTGCAACTTTTCATGTTAAGTTTCTTCTTAAAATCAAGACAAGGGACACATCTGTGCCTTGAAAAAGGTTAAGTACAGGGTATGAGGTCTTTGAACATCAATTCTTAAACTTGAATGAAGAATTGGCGATTCACTGAAAATTTTTGCGAATTCAAATTACGATCATGCTTATAGATTTTGATTTGTTTCTTAATTAGCATAATTCAGTTTTACATAAGGCTTAAAAAGACATCACGATAATGTTAATTTTAGAATTAAGCCCTCCGTATCTGCCTTCCCTCTGTACAATCTAAAGACTAAAGGGTACACGTCAGTAGGCAATTTTCAGTTCGCAAAGAAGGAATGTCGATTTTTAGTACTCAAGATTTGATAAACCGAATCATCGCATGTTCCATTACATGATTTTGGCAGGCATATTTCAGAATTTGTATCCCATTCTATAGCGATATTTTATGTAGTTTTCTGGAACATAAATTTGTTCAAATGATGTTGGCTCTTTTTGCTTATATTACAAATGCTATCATCAACGAATCAGATATTGTTTGGTGTTTAAATGTACCTTAGTATCTGTTATAAAGTTGTAATTTTCCTTTTAAGGAGAGTTATGAAGTTGAGACATTTGAAGTCAAGTTGCAAAAGAACGAAAGGGGCCTTGGAATTACTATAGCTGGTTACGTGGGAGACAAGACTTCAGGTATCTACAATTTAAAAATACTTTCAGCCTTTTTTGCCAATGTCAACAATAAGACGACATTCGAACAGACCTGTGCCTAGTAGATCCTGCAGTTTGAGTGTTTTGTAGGTTCATTTGTTGTTCACTTCAAATACGATGAACGACCTTATGATTTCACGATAATAAGAAATTGTTTAAGATAGAAAAGACTGTGATTGTGATAAGCAAAAGAAAAGCGTTATTTTGCAAATGTTTAACTAACTTTATGCAAAACTTTTATATCGTTACTTCTATATTGATCAAAAGAGGAGCTCTGGTCAATGTAAAACAAGAAATGAGATTAACTTCTTGAAAATCTGCATGAAATACTTTGTTTTTTATCTTTTTAATATTTTTCTTTTTGAAAAATCTCTTTCTAATTGTAAACTCCAAACCAATCTACCGACTCGTTTATTAATTCTTGATATTTTTCCTGTTATCATGTCTTTCGCTTCAAAGGTTCTTCAAGTACAGAAATAAATTTTGGTCCGTTGTTTTCAAAATATCAGCAAGCCAGAGTAATGTAATAGCTTTGTTATTTATAATACCAGTAGTCTTTGCTTTCTCTTTAAGCTTTCTATGCGTTAATGACTGATGTTTTGGTCTTTGAATTTGGCTCAATCAAGCATTTTCTGCTAAGCACTGTTGCTACTTCAAATAGTTTGCAATAGATCTGGAATGGAGCTCCAAAATATAATGAGAAATCTTTATAATAATTTTTTTGTAGATGAATCTTCGGGGATATTCATCCAAAATATTTCTGAAGGAAGTGCCGCTGCGCAGGACGGAAGGCTGCAAGTCAAGGATCAGATTATTGAGGTTTGTGTTTCGCTCACTCTTAGCCAATTTTACGTTACGTTTTTGGATTTCTGCTGAATGTGATCTTTTACTAAAGTGTATTTATTAGCCTTGAATTCATTGTCACGAACACAGTATTTGGCGCCGTTCAATTCATTCTGATGTCGTGGGTTGCAAAGAGCACGATGAGACAAAGATGAATCTCCTAACTTAATGTATTACTTTGACTGTTAATTTTCAAATTTATATCGAGCGAAAAAGTAATGTCATTTCCTTTATCCCTTGGTAAAGTTTTGAGTGATGCATAAATTATCATGCACTAACAGGTGTGTGTTCTAGGTTGATGGCAAGTCACTTGCTGGCATGAACAATCTCGAAGCTGTGGAAGTTCTAAAGAATACTGGATCGATCGTGTCACTCATCATTGCTCGTGTGAAAGACCAAGAGCTTTCGCATGTGGCCCACGATGACGACTTTTCAGGCTTGGTGTCTTCACAGGACGAAACTTTCCGTAAGTTGTATCTCAACAATTCAACAATTCTATGCAGCCTGGCGCTGATATCTCTGTAGCTGTTATTTCATTTTTGACCTAGTTTTCATAAATTTATGCCACCCTCCATTCGCAATACAGCAACAACAGTACATTAGTTTTTGCCGATCCTTTTTCGTGCATAAATTTTCCAAAAATAGTCTGCAAAGCTGGTAGCCAACAAAAACAATATGTCCATACAGATTTTATGCACGTATTTTATCATACCTTTCTGCAACCGAAACACCAATGTTTGCCGTACGTAAGCAGCGGGTTTGCCCTTACGTATCAATACAGATCCAAACCATGACCAGAAAAAGAGAACCCCCGAACAACAAATTCAGGCAAAGTGCCTGTAAAATTTATTTTTTGCAAGTAAACTACGAGTATTGCCCTGAAAATTACCATTTTGGATATGTTACCACCAATTGTAACTACCAAAAGTTCCAATAGATGGATAATTTAGGTAAAAAACCTCGTGTAATGTCCCACTCGCACGGAAAAAAAGAATCAATCCTCATAGCTTAACTAAAGTGAAAGTATAGGAATCAACCCTCATAGAAATCATCTGTTTTTCGACAAAAAAGCCACAACCTGCAAAAAAATCTCATATGACGTCTGCTTCATCACATCCAGGCCTAGATCAGCTGCGATGGAAGTCGCAGTTTATTCATCACAATCTTGTCTTATGTTGAGGGATTTTTAATTCCTTTTTCTATAAGTTTGTTAGCCGTCCTGCTTTTAACGGTTATTTGCTGTTAATCAAGCATTAAACAGTGAACAAGATGTTCTCAGGCCCGGCAAAATGACTTATAGCTAGCCCTGTTAACATCAACGGTATTCTTTGGTGCAAATTTTTAAAGATTTTGCGTTGTGTGGTCTACCAAAAATATGACCTTATTTGAAATCGCAATGAAAGTCGGACTATTTTGACTATTTTTTTGCGACACGTCGAATAACCGACAATATGAAACCTCGCGTTTTTGGCACAAATATGGATTTGCCCCCTCCGAAAAGGGAAATTGTGCCAAAATAGGGTGCCATAGCCATCTTTCTGTGGCATCCGTGAAAGGCCTTGTTTCAATTTTCTGTCTTCGTTTTTGATGTCTTGGTATAATCGTATCTTGCAGATGGAGCGTTGTCCAAAGAGACAGAGGAAGAATTGAAAGATAAATATCAAGAGTTACTTGGAGATGGAGTTGATATTTACGTATGTAGTATTGCATCATCTAAAGGAACAGCTGTAATGTGTTAGGCAGCGTGTTTATTGGGTCTTTATTCTGCCTTCAGCTCGTCAGTATTCACTGGGTATTACGTCACAGTCATTTTCTAGTCGCCGGACATCATTATTGTACATGATGAAACTACATTTCTAGTGAATTATCTGATGATGTTATGAAAATCTATTTTTTTAAATTGTTTTTGATTCGACTTTATCAGCAGAAAGTACACAGTAAAATGCCTCTAAATCTGCAAAACCAGTTGAATCTGGTACTGATCTCCTGAGATATCGCTGATGAAAGGTTCGAAGTTTGCCAACGACTTATTGTTATTTTCGCTTGGTTCACAAGCTTTAGAACCTGGGCCCTGTACTCACGTGGTCATATCTCAGGCAATTTGTGACATATCTAGCTGTTTTAGCACATTTAAAAGTATTTGTTTGTGTTCTCTCAGGCTATATGTCCAAAATCCAACATTTTAAAAATACCTTTATGTGACGTCATTACTTTGCAACTCAATAACAATCGGCTTTGAAAGTTTCAGTTATCGATTATGACTCGGTTTCAATGATTTTTCTTGTTAAACTTTTTATTCCGGTATGATGTTATTCTGCTAAATTCAGTTCATGTGTCTTCTATTTTCTATCTATTGTTTGATACTTTCGAAATATTTACTTTAAAAGAAACAATAATCAGTTGTGGAGCCATGTAGTTGCTCTTAACTTCAATTTTAACTTAAGGCTCCTACGTTAGTAAAAAACAAAGACGTTGAAATCTCTGAATAAAATTTTCAGTCATTGCTCTGTAAGCATTGTATATGTCTATATCATCTGTTTTTAGGTTTCGCAGTTTTCAAAATTCCATCCAGCTGGTGGACTTGGTATAAGTCTTCAAGGAAGCACTGCCTCGCATGGTTAGTCTAAAATTTTTGTAACTTAACTTTGCAGTAAAGAATTTCATCAAAGGCTGGCCTATGGTGCCAAGCCTCATGTGTGTCGTTTGCTCTATGCCTTTGCTGTCAAGGTAGATACACAGTGCATCATTCGCAGAGCATTTAAGAAAGTATATGACGATCCCCTATACAATATATTTAGTTGGTTTTAATTAGCTTTAAGCTTTAAGTAGTTTACCAACTCAAAAGAAAGTGAAGAAAATAAAAGTAAAGTATATGACGATCCCAGTGTGCATCATGATTGATACAATATTGATTCAACATCGATTTATGATTGATTAGTGATCGGTGATTGATTGATTCATCTCCAAATAAAATTTCCTGATAAACGATGCGAGGTACCATAAAAATGTTATTGATGTTTTTAGAAGAGTAGTTTTTGTTATAATGTGAACAGTAAGCTCCTATCTTCGTGGTTTTGGGATCGATTGCTATCAGGATAAGCTGTGTACATTGATATATTTTTGGTTGACTTTTGTTTCAGATCGAATATCATTTGAATGTTTTGGCGGCTCTCTTTGACCGCATGGGAACATATTTGGCGGTTGTTTGAAATCCAAAAAATCCATTCATTTTGGAGGGAAAAATTATCATATTTTATTATGGTTTTAATTTGACTTCGACAATGTACTTTTGATCCCGAAATAAGTCCCCTCCTTGCAGTTGAAATGCTGAATCCTTTAAAACCCCTCACTCTTTGTCCCCGGATACCTATTTGGAGTTTTATAGTACGAGATGTTAAAATTTTAAGCTTTTCTAAATAGGCATGCCCCAGATTCAGTCTAATGAGGTAACTATCCTGGTTAGTGTTGTTTCTTCTTGAAACGGAATTCGAATATCGCATAAGGTTAATATGCATTTTAGTTTGCTTTTGAGTTTCATTTCACTTGGGACGGCCTAGTAGCTTAAACGACAAAGTAGCTTTTAGACCATTATTTACAACATCAATCTTTCGGGACTTTCATATACTTCAATTTTTGGCTCAATTTTTGTGCAGACAATGTTTACTGGCACAAGATTCATTCCGTGTACGATGATGGACCAGTTGGTAAAGTAGGGCTAATGAAAGGCGGCGACTACCTTCTAGAGGTTTGTGTTTCTTTAAAAATACTTTAACAATAATGGTTTTCTATACATGCAGCACGACCTTTCAAGCAGAAATTCAAGAACGCAAACTTTGCCGCCAGTAGTTTTGACTTCAGTAAACACCTTGTGTTCAGTGAAGCAAAGCACAAATTTTCCCAATCAGCTGGGATCCTTTGAATACGATGAATGATAATTTGCCATTCTTGGATTGTTGAATGTTGAGGTTCACACGCGTTAGAAACGTCATTTTACTTAAATAATTTACACCGCTTATAGTCACTGCACTCAAAGTAGCACTGTTGGTTAGAGTTACATAATATTTAATCCAAAAGATCAAAAAGTGTTCAATTAAGCTCTATGAAACAGTCACACTCCGCTTGCAGTCAACATTTGCTATGACTTTAAGTGGAGTCTACTGTATAAGTTGCTTTAAGTAAAGAACAGGCTTCGGTTTTGCTATCCAGTATTTTATTATGTCGTAAGTATTTGCTGCATAAAATACGCTTTGCTTACATGGTTAACATATACAAAAATATCGATTCTTGTTATTCTTGCTTTCCATTTTAAATCAATGCAACTTACAGCTACTTGTTGGCTCTGGAATATAGATATATTTTGTTTTGATAATGTCAAAGTTTCCAACCTGTGCAATGCTGGCCCATAAATGTTAAGTATTGATAATGTCTTTTTTGACAAATTTAGATTAATGGAAAAAATGTGCTGCACTTTCCTCATTCTGAAGTTGTCACGTTGATACAAGGCCTAGGGGAGCATGTCAGACTGGTCTTCGCAAGAGAGTTACAAGACAATGGGCTGGATGATGGTAAAGTACCTCCTGCTAAATAGAACATAACAAATAAACAATTAAGCTACAACGGTAAACAAAGATGCGCATTAATATTGTTGGTCTTTCCATAGGGCCCTGGTTTACACTGAAGTCATAGACTGCTCTTTATTCCAATAGAAAAAGTAGCAAAAGCGTTGTATATTTTATCATAATCTTTGCAGAAAAACGTCATCGACAAACCGAGGCCTCGGTAATCTTATATGGGGATGTTCGTTGTCTGGGCGCAATTTTTTAATTTAAAATTACAGTGCGATCATTTCACCTCTGCAACTAGAAAATTTAAAAAAAATTATGCAAAATCATAAAGACAATTGTTAACATAGCTGCTGCACTGTGATCAATTCCATTAAGAGATAGCTGTATAACATGTAATATATGCTTTGTTATGTGTAACAGGACAGTACTAAGCTGCTTTTCGTAAATATTACCTACTCAAAGTTGTTCTCAATATCACTCAATATCAATCTCACTATTTGAAGATCAGTCATATATTTATTTGACAGAGGTCGAAGAGTTTACACCACCGGATCATGATGAAAGTCATTTTGCCCCTGTTGCACGTAGTGAAGACGATGTGAAGTATGTGGAATTAGAGAAAGGCGACAAAGGGCTGGGATTCAGTATTTTAGATGACCAGGTACAGTATATCCAGATTTCTTGAATACCCGATAAATCGAGCTGTTTTTGCGTTCTTCAGAAACCTACCCCATTATGCTCCACCCCCCTCCCCCCTCCCCTCCTCGATAGCTAAAGCGGCTCAAACATTCGTTAATTAATGCTGTTTTCATGTTTAAAGTTTGATTTTTTAAGATGTTGCTATATTTCTTTTAAAAGTGTTTGTTTCAAAATAGAAGTATACAATCTGAAATTAAGTAAAAATAGGGCTTTTTGACCATTTCAGTTTCTTGTAAACAGTTTTATTCCGCTTGAGCTAATTCAATCGAGCGCTCTTTATTCAATTCAATTCAATTTTTTTTCGTTTACTACAGAAGAATTAAACAAATTTGTTTGCTATTTGAGCCTTCGCCATGCGCATGCGCAAATTAATATCATCGGCATCTAAGTAATTTCCAGCTGCAGTAATATGCTCGACTGCAAAATAATCTCCCGGTTTCCTCCTTACGACTTCACTTGCCTTGAGGTTGCTAAGAGCTCTTTTGATGCCATCTTATCCTCACAGTATTAGATAGCTGCCATTTGCAGATTGCAAATTCATAACATCAAACTATGCGGAAACTTTGTATTGACATTAACTGATTTAATCTTGCTGACAGCTGCAAAACGACGCCAGCCGAACTGTTATCATAATTCGGAGCTTAGTGCCCGGAAGTTCTGCAGCGATAAATGGCACTTTGGAGCCTGGTGACCAGCTCACGTCCGTCAATGGAGTCAATCTCGAGAATGCGTCCTTAGACACAGCTGTACAGACATTGAAAGCTGCCCCAAAAGGTTAATACGTGGCCTTGTGTTTGTGAAATTTTTGTTAACCTTTGTTTCTAAAATCAGTCATACTGTATGTCATATCTCTAATTTTATGGCTACAATGTTAGTCAATATGTAAGTTTGGTTTATAGTGACCAAACTTTAAAAACAAAAACAAAAACAAACAAACAAACAAACAAATATACAAACAAACAAACAGCATTTTTAGCAAAAAGTAGTTAAAACAGAATCTTTTAGAAAAAACCTTACTTTGCTTCAAAATAAGATTTTCAAATCAAGAAAACTATTTGTAGAAGTAGACTTTACTATTTGTTTATCAAATCCAAACATATAGTTCTGTGCTGGGTTGCAACACACATTTTTTCTTATCTTTTCTAACATGTTACCGTGGGGGGGGGGGGGGGGGTTGGCTGAGGAGGCTTTAACACCCCCCAGTATTTTCTAAAATGTACCTTAAACAGTTTAAACGCCCCCTCAATCTGTAATATGCAAACAACCATACAAACAGCCCTCTTAATTTGTAATATGCTCCGCGGTTCTTGGTGGCCCTAATGAACCTCGCTTGAAGCGGGGTCACCAGAAAACTCCCTAACACATGAAGGTGCACACTAGCAAAGAACGAGCTAACTCTGAAAAAAGATTATTCACCAAAATTGGGCTGACGTGGATCAGTGGCTACATGAACACGAGAATTGTCACGTGAACCATCTTTCTGCCACTGAAGCGATTTTTCAATTTAATATGCAAAAAATATTTGGCTCATTTTCTTACAGAACTGTATTGGCAATTTAAAGCAAAGCAATATTTTTTTATATAAATAGGATTCTTTGGACTGTACACTTCTCATTTAATCGTGTTATCGAATGTAAAGTAGATGATGGTGACTATTACGTAGAACAGCATGCTGTTCTTAATTTTGTGGCATTTAATTCATCCTTACCTCAAAGATCAAAGTTTTCAGTGCTATTTTGAACATGTTTGTTAAACATTTAGAAATCTTCTCATTCTACTGCCTAATTTTTTTACTTCTTTTTTAATTAATTTGATGGACTCTTACGAGCGTTTGCCTTTCAGGAAAGACTATAATTGGTATACGAAAGAATATCTTAGACATCTCAGCTGATGAAGATTTGGAAATGAAGAGTGCTCAAAGAAAGGAGATTAGCAATGCAGGGTTGCCAGAGAATACTCTACTGCCGTCAGCTATTGAAAGCAGTAGCAGTGAAAGTGAAGAAGATTTGGAAGAAAAACACGAAAGTGAAGATGAAGCGGTTGGCAGTGATGTTGATGTTCAAAAAGAGATTACCGCAGCGGAACCAGGTCAGTATTCACCTAGCTTTACTTTCCATTTGTCGCCATTGTCTTTGATATCAGTGGCGAGGCAAAGGTATTGGAAGTATCTGTGATATTCTGCGAAGGGACGATAGGTTTAGTAGCATAATGCGAAATGCGTCGAAAGAGGAATTGCACTTAAACGTGATCTGCACTGAAACGTGACCTCAAAGATTCGAGCAAATCTTCTTCAGCTAACGATCTTTTGTTAGACGACTACTGCAGAAATAGTGTTTGAATGAAGTTGCAGGATGAGAGGCCCGTCGCCATATTTTTCTCTGGGTTGATGATCGTCTCCTTGCTGGTAGTGCCAATACCGTTTATCAAGAAGTACTTTGTGCATAAGCCTAGAGGAAAGGTAGATTGCACTCGTTTGGCCACGGGCAAACAAAGTAGTATCTTGAACGTACGAAAATATCCCGAGTGGTAAAAGCCGCGCAAGAATGAGAATATTCCCTGAAAAACTTTGCATCCATTTGGATTCTAGTCTTTATAACCTGAAAATTAACGCCCTGTCCGTATAACCAGGGATTAGCTTCTTCAATTTTTTTGCTAAGTTTTTTTCTAGATGAATGAAAATTGTACTAAATTTTATCCCTTTTTTGTTCAAGGTATTAGAATATGCATTTGGGTAAGCGCTAAACCAGGAAATGAATTGTTTAAAAATATTCAGCGGTTAAAAATATTCAGCGGATTGCGCAATAGGCCGTAAATAGAGACGGATCTTCAGCCAGACACAACCATGTCGCCGTTGGAGAGTTCTAAAACTTGACGTGTTGTAAATCCCCCGCATTTTAACCGATCATGACTGAAATCGCTTATTTCTTATCGATCATTCTGAACTCAGCACAAAATATTCCCGCACTGATTCGTCGGGCTTCAATTTCCTGAAAAGTTTCTACAGCATTCGATATATGTCTGTCATTTTGCTTTCCCTTTCTCTTCTTCAGGAGATAGTGCGCACGTGTTTTCGGCGACGAGGCTGTCTTTTATCACTTGGTGTAGCGTGCCTACTGCACTATTTCTGTGATTCAAACAAAGTCCTAGATCATCTTTTGTTTCTGACCTTACTTTAGAAGTCTTTAAGAATATTTGTCAATATAGAATTTGTTTTGCCGATACGATTTTCTTGATTATCATCTCTTTCATTTGGAAGTGAGTAGATAGGCCATTAAGCCCGGTTCCTCAGCAGACACCTGCCAATAATCCTTCAGATCTTCGGTTCATTACTTGAACATGAAGCGAACGAATACGACGCAATGAAATGTGGACTACAAAGCGAGGCCCCCGTTCTGACGCAACAATGTAGCATAGGTTTGCTTCATTAACATGGCTTTCTATCGAGTGGTTTTTGTTGAAGCACCATTATAAACCGACGCCGAATTTGCGTTTTGATGGTGTCAATAGCTCGAGATGTTGTATGTCGAGGGACAGAAAGAGAAGGCTGCTCTCAGACGCATGGTGGCAGGTAAAATCCTTATCCATTTCTAAAGTTGAAGTTTGTGACTTAACTTCAAAGTAAAAGACCATAGAACCTAGTATGTTAGGTATTGTTTCTGGATTTGCTTTTCTTCCGGGTCATTTCCTATGCATTTTTGCAGCGGAAAATTTGTAGCTCGTTGAAATTTCGCAGTAGTTTTGCGACACATCTGTTCATAGACTTAAACCACAAATTTCATTACATACTAAAGTGATTTATGCATATTAATATTGTTTGAAGTTGGCTTATTGCTGTCATAGGAACATTTTGCCACAGAGAAAACTGTTAATATTTTTATCGTCACCCTCGCTATTTTTTTTTTCAAAATTTGCATGCTTTTTGATTTATCGCCAGTTGCGTTTTTCCAATTCGTTGAGTGAGAGGCGTTTTCAAATTCTGCTGATCTTGATCTTCGTATTGCTCGCAAATCTCCAAAGCGCCGTCTAACCAGTAGAGTCTTGAGAGAAGACCACAACGGTACTTGCTCGTCTTTGAAAATAATTGTCGTTGATCGGCTGATCTCGTCAACCTTCTTCTCTCCATCTTCTGTCTTAACTGAAAATCAAAATATTGTCCTTTTTAATGCTATAGTTTCTTTTTATGTTTTCGTGTCGTATCTTTGTTTACATTTTGTCATTTGGCTCAATATCCAATTTGCATTTTAAAGTATACTATGCATCTTGTTCTTGCTGTCTTCTGTGATTTTCCCTCCATAGCCATGAATTTTGATTGTTGCTTTTTGAATTATCCTTTTTTACCTGTTTTGAACGATCATTGACTTCCTATACGAAAAAGATATTATTGTGTTCCATTGTTTGCGGTGAATGGCTGACCTGTCGCTGTTTGTATTGCTGTCAAATGTTGCCTACAATTCAAAATTGATATTGTATGTAGTTCTGATTATGCACAGTTGTTTTGGGTGCTGACCAAACCTTGTAACTGGTATTTTTGAAGCGTACTCCGCCAGCGTAATCTGAGTTTCCATAACGCATGAGAACTTTTTATCACCATAAATTTGATTTAGAATTCCACTTGTCTTTTGACGTCCCATCTCGCCCTTTGTCAATCTCGCTCTTTGAAGTCTGTTCTAATATTCTCTGTTTCTATTCAATTTATCGAGACTTTTTCAATCGCGTCTATCCTTACTCTAATTGCTATTCTACTCTTTTGCAAAATCAAGTGGTTTTCAGATGATGAAAAAGTTTGTGCAGCTACCCTATTTAAGAAGATGTCAGTTTGTTCTTTTTTTCAGCAACATTTGTTCAAATTTTCCCGTGAGTTGAAGCGACAAAACAATTTGACCAATGGCGCAATGCTTAGCTACAGTTTGTGTTTGATCAGCGATATTATATACAACAAGTTACAAATGTTATTGTATGAACATTCAATGTTATTATCTGAAAAACATTCACATGCATTTGCCGTTTTAAACCATGTTCGGTGACATGTTTTCAACATTTCGTTTACATAAACATGCATTTTTCAAAAATGGTAAAGAAGCGAAAATTTTCTGCATGTCTGTCTCATTCTGTTTTTTTTGTGTGTGTGTGAAGATTTGCGCTAACCGACAGAACATCAGCGAATGTATAGAGCGAGTGTATATAGTTGTAAATACATCCATACAGCTTCGTTAGGCTGAGCTGCTACCATTAATTAATAATGCCACTAAAACGGATCAATTTGCTAAGATACACTCATTGTTATTCTTGAATTCTTTGCCAGTAATTATATTCAGTATTTGACAACGTTGGCTATGTGAGTTTTTGTTTCATTTTAACTGCGTCCGCTGTGTTTTTTGTCTATGTCACTTCCCCATGCTGATTTCCAATCAACTCACAGTCAAAATGTTTTTTCATCTGCTAAATGCTATAACAGTGCTTTTGATGTCAGCACACACCTTTTTCGTGTTTGCAGTTTGCTGCAATTAAAAGTATCGCAGGTTAACCTTAAACATAATGGCTCAATGGCATGAATATTTTAATATAATTTTTATCAATAGTTATCATAACAGTGGATGAAAAGTTTGAAGACAAGGATGACCTATCGTCGCATGAAAGTGAGGACGAAGCAACAGATGATATCGAAAGGAGGCTGCACACTGCTACTATTGCCAGAGATGTTGTCGGCCTTGGTGAGGAAATTTTGCTCATTACTTTGTTAAAAAACTTTGTGTTGTATCAACTTGTGTACCACTGGAATGAATGGTCTTAACCTTGTTGATCTATCCAAGTACATCGTAAATATGCAGTTGTTATAAAGGCAGCAATCATTTTAGATTTTCTTTTCTTATCCTATCACCATACTAGATGTTATGCTCCAGTCGAGCAGTGGGAAGCACTCAGTTTGGTCAAGGAAATGTTTAATTGTAGATAGTAAAAGCGTTTTATAAAGGCAGTCAACAGTTAGTCGTAAATGTTGAAAGTTTTAGCAAAGACAAAGATCAAATCAACTTAGTTCTTTTTCAAAAAGAATGGTTTTAAATCGTCATGTTACTAACTGTTACTAAGATATTGTAGAGACTAAACAAATCGTGCATCACTGAAGAAATACTTCTTTCAACCACCTTTCAAAGGGTAGTGTTTGAAAGACTTATTTAAATAAAAAGAGTTGGCCAATTTTTACAAATTGCAATTAAATTTTTTATGTGTATATATTTTAAGTACAAATGCTTCAACGATAGTAGTTACGTTAATCGAGGGCTAGAGCTTTACTCACTAACTCAAAAAATTTATTCTTGGTAAGGCTATTTCATGAAAGCGTTAAGTATCTGAATGAATGAGAATACTTGAGCAAAAATTGGCATATCTAAAGATTTATGCCACGATGAGTGTATGCAAATATGTGATAGATATCCCTAAACCCATGAAAGAAACAAGGAGTTACAGATGTTCTTATGTGGCTAAAAGCTTTAAACTTAGTCGAATCTTAGATGTTTAGTTGTGGAGATGTCTTTAGGTCATTTTTACATTCATAGTTTTCAGACCATATTTTTACACGACCTGGTATTTTGAAAATATTCACTGTGTACTTTATTCACTGAATCAATCAGATACGAGTTCTATGACTGGTCACAGGACATTGTATTTGTGTATAGCGTTTGTTGCAACAACAATGTTGAACTTTACGCTGCCCGGCAATATATTTTGTGTTTGAGCAACAACACTGCTGTTTTTTCCAAACAAAGGGTCCAGAAATCGCGGAAGCGTGTCAAATTGTAATCCGAACAGGGGCCAAAAAGTGATCCGATCTACCCCAAATCCTGTTCAAAGTGAAGCGATTTTACTTAACTAAAATGAAAAAACCCGTGTCCGTTCAAGTGTAGTCGTGTGAACGGTGAAAGAAAGTCTATTTGGCAACTGAAGACTGTACGTAAAAGTCGTCTGATAGAAATTTAAACGTATGAAGACTTTGAAACTTATCTTTGCAGGAGTACTTTTGTTCAACTTTATTGTGTTTTTTTTTAACTAATATGGGAATCTCTCGATCTAGGAATAACTCTGGGCGATGATCGAGATGGGTTTGGATCTCCTGTCAAGACCGTCTTAGAAAATGGCACAGTCAGCAGAGATGGGTCAATCAAATTGAATGACAGAATCTACAGCATTAATGACGAATGCCTCAAGAATGCTACCAGCTCTCAAGCCAGGTATGCTATTGCCATTTAGCCCCTTTGGTGCTTGAAGCCCAGTTTCCCCCTTTCTTTCAATGAAGCTCGTTCTTTGTATCATATTGAAAGTAGAGCCCAGTCAAATATAGAGGTTTTCTGGTTAATAAGATATTCTAATGTGAAATATCTTTGCAAAGTGCGGAGAAATATCTACAAATATGCTCCTGACAACTATTCCAATAGTTGTATTATTAGAGGCCTTTTAAAAAGATCTAGGATAAGCCTTACAAAAATGAAATACTAGCAAGCAGAATCAAGCAGCTTGTGATAAGGAATATGTCGAATGGAGTATCATTGAATGGAATGCTTTCATCTGGCAAAAAGTTTCTATATAGTATTATGATATAACCATATCTTATTTAGTATCATATTTTTCTGCTTTTCATGCTATTTGCTAATTTTGTGGTACCAATGCTTATTTCTCATTAAATCGTTTCCCAGAAAGAAAATTTTTGTGCAGCCATGCACAAAGAAATTGCTTTTCTTATTGAATGGTTTGTGTTAAAAACGAAGTCCTTGAGATACACGGCAATAAGAGCGAATATCAAATTTATGATAAGCAATGCCAGCTACAAAGCCATTTGTGCAAGGATCTCTTAAGTACATTCAATCCCAACGAGGAGAGGAAGTGGAGGGTTTTGGGGGGGAGGGGAAACGGTAATTTTTTCATGTACCCAAACAGGGAGCTGCCTTATAACATAGCACACAACATATAGAGTTTGTATTGCTTGTATAGCAAATTTCAATGAGTAGCTTGCTTGAAGTTTTAAGACAATTCACTCACTCATACATAACTATTCTGCGTAACATGCTAAAGGCTTTATTAAACACCATCAGCTTTTCCTGTTTTCATTGAAAGCAGTCGACTTGGAAGACGTTTAAGGTTAAATAAATGTTTTCTTCTATAGCATGACAATGGGCACTAGATTTCTGATTTCAAACTTAGTGATAATTTTCTTCTCTTTCTAGAGCAATCTTGAGGAGAGCAGCTTTGCAAAAGGAGGTCTTGTAAGTTTCTTTTTGTAAATTTTCTATTTTTTGCTGTTTAGTGGAAATTTCATAAAGCTTGATATCTTGATAGTGACGTCAAATGCTGTTATATTGTTTACAATAAATAATGAGATGGATGTCGAAAGAACAAATATTGTTATGCTTGCTCAATTTTTATTTCTGAGGCGTCTTGCTGATTTAATATATACTTATATTCTTGTATATTTAAGAATTAGTGGTATACGATTGTGTACAATTTTTATGCAAGGCAATTTAATATTTACTTAGTGTCAACGGTTGGTGTTAATCTTTGTCATATCCTAAAAGCTCATGAAAATCTCAGTTATATCCAAAACTATTGATAGCATTTTACTTTAATCAAAATGTTTTTTTATCGTCATAAAAAGCAAGAAACCAGGGGATATATCAACAAACGATACCTCGTCTATGTTAATATCTACCAACCACGTTGTCATTGAATAGAACATCTATTCTCCAAAAAGAAAATCGCTAACACATGATCAGTTTGGGAGTTCAAGGGAAATGCGTCCCTTTAAAGCTTTCTGTTTGAGAACACTTTTTTGTTGAGATTAAGGTTATAAAGTGAACATGTTTTCATGCAGGATAAAATTTTTACCGGGAAAAGTGGTCGAGTCGTTAAAAGAAAAAGAGAAGGTCGAGCAAATTCCAAGAATTGAAGAGCCACAACCGACTTCTGAGAATAATAACGACGAAGAGAGTACTGCGCCACTGGCTGCCCTTAATTCTTTGTCCCCTGTGCCGTCTTACGAATTACCTTTTGTGCGCACAGTTGAATTATTCCGTGACCCAGAGTGCAGTCTTGGAATTAGCATTGTAGGAGGACGTCCTCAAGAGGGAGAGGAGCCGAAATTTAAAGGGATATATATAAAACATGTATTGGAAACGAGTCCAGCAGGCCAGAGTGGTTTGCTAAGGACTGGTGATCAAATTCTGCAGGTGGGTTTTTTTGCAGCTTGCGATACATCAGTTTTGTTGTATTTCGAACGTGTTTTGTTGTAATTTGTTGTTGTTGTTACTAAAGTTCATCTGAAGTGCTTTGAGAAGACTGGGGAGAAAGATGATTTAGATAGTCGTCGCGCAGAGTGAAGCTTTTTTGTGGTTGTGAATTCCCAAGTCGAGATTTTTTTGGTAGTTCGCTAAGATCATGAAAGGGGCTTCGGGGCTATAAGGGCCTGAACACCCAGACGAAAGTTTTGATAAAGCCTGAAACCCGGGCTACAGTTTGGAAATTCAATATTCCAAACTGGACATACCGCACGCAACAACCTAAAATTGGCAAAACCCGCAACCCATGGGATTCCAAAATCCCCTCCTCGTTATGATCGAATTGATCTCGTACTAAGGAGATCGTCGCATCAATCACTTTTTAGTTGGCATTGCTTACTGTTAATATTGATATTCGCTCTTATTGTCTTGTATCTCAAGGACTTCGTTTTTAACATAACAGTTTGTTATATGGCAGATTTTTTGTTTTGTTTCATCGAAAACAACTGCAGTTGGGTCAGTTAGCCATATCACTTCTCACCGTCATCCTTTTTTATCGTCAAGAAATCTAATTAGCCCTGTTCATCGCTTTAAGGTCTACATCCACGGTTTAAGAAATCAGGAATCAGATCGTTGAATTCAGATCGTTGAATACAGATCGTTGAATTAGATCTGTCTTGTTGCGAATAATTCATGTCTTTCAAGAACTTTGTACGGATTTACACGACAGCTGACGTTCTTGATGTATTTTGAGACTTGAAGATAAGAATTTGGTGAACCATTTGGCTTGTTATTTTCCATAATTCAATATTGTAAGGCCTGAATATTTGCACGAAAATCAAATTTACTGAGCCAAGATGTCGCTGGAAAGGATTATGCACGTTAGTCTCTGTCTTTCAGGTTGACGGTGTTGATTTGCGAGACGCCACCCATGAACAAGCAGTCAACGTGATTCGAAATGCAAAAAGTCCGGTTACATTTGTCGTCCGGAGTCTTGCAACACGCTCATTGGCTGATAGTCAGTACATTCTTCATGGGACAAAATCGGACAGTGATGGGTCCAATTCCTTGCAGGTTATTTTTGGGGCACTTTCATTATATGTATCATTATCACATGATCGAAAATTATCGATTATAAATTCATGCTAAGAAAGGTGTGTGTTAAGGTTGTATGCCCGCAGCTTCTACTGTACAGCCATGCTTAAGTCATCCTTTAAAAGCAATTGACAGATACATTAAGTGGCTGACAACCATTATTGGCCAATCAACAAGCGTGATACCAGCCAGGTGCTTCTTGATTGGCCAATATTTGATTGGCAAATGGCATAAGCCGTTCAATGATATATTTCTTTTGCCCTTAAATCTTCGTTAATTTTTCTAGTAGCCTGTTGCTAGCTTCTGGTGCATTGGAAGTTTAGAAAAGAGCTCCTCGTCTATATCTTATTATTATAGTTTTGTTTATAACTACCCTCATTTTTCTTCAATTCAATGTTAATAACTATTTTGAATTTCTGAGCAAATAAGAAGAATCTCAACAAAATTGTCGTCAAAAAGGCCTTCACATCACATTTTATCTGTTTATTCACAAATTTAAGTGACAAAATCAGCTAGAAATCTTTGTTGCTTGCATGTTGCAGTTGAAGTCAAACATTGAAGCAACGATTTCGAGCTCATCAGAGGAAAGTGACCATCAGCTACTTTTTGCTGGTAAATATGATCATTTATTTCATAGTTTGTCAACTTGGTACTCATTTCATGGTAATCACTTCAAGGGTTTGATTAAAATTTGCAATAATTCGCAAAATGAGCAAGCTGCCGGAGCGATATAACATATAACGAGTCAAACTTGTTGCACTCCAAGAGTCCCTAAATATTAATCACTTGAGTCTAAAGTGATTCACCCACAGTGAGTCCCCTTTCCCTTCTAGTTCTCTTCTCAGCGAGGCTCACTTTGCTAGCACATGTTAATTCATTCTAATTGGCGATAGCTCCTGACGCCTGATTGACTTTCTCTATCCGCTGCTTCAAAGAAAAACAAAGGACCGTTGCAACTACACATATAGATACTTCCAAAACCCATATGCAACCTCGGTTATTTTCAGAAAGGTGCTATTTTCCTAATCTGTGCTATCATAGTGGCCTCAATGCTACGAAGAGCCTTGAAAAACTCAAATCGAAGATCACCGAGGCTCCTCCAGTTTTTATTTCCAGTAGTGTGGGAGCGGCTGTAGCTCCACAGGCGACGGTAGGCAGGTGTAGGCAGGCATACCAATGGGCATGAACCTGCGATCTACCGTGCTGGGTTTTAGAAACTTAACCATTATAGCAATCTGCCATTTCACAGGTGAAAGAGGTCATTTTCTCCTTAGAAGAGCCCCTTTCGCTTTTGCTTGAAAGCTTAACAGCTGATTGTCTTTAATGTAAAGTTATTCATATAAACTCGAAATCATATTTTGGCGTATATAAAAACAGGACAGTGCTAAGTTGCAACCCTGACTATCAAGCCTAATGTGATCATAAGAAAACTTGTTCACTTTCGTCTATCGCAATTCGAGCACCATTTGACAGACTGATGAATGGT
This sequence comes from Rhopilema esculentum, assembly GCF_057945365.1. Classification (NCBI taxonomy): domain Eukaryota; kingdom Metazoa; phylum Cnidaria; class Scyphozoa; order Rhizostomeae; family Rhizostomatidae; genus Rhopilema; species Rhopilema esculentum. Next base: position 5,369,459 of record NC_142822.1, read on the forward strand.
GAATTTTCTAAACACAAAGACAGGCACAGTAACTTGCTTGTATACCACCTTTGAATAGTTTTTAAACGAAGTTGTTAAAGATGGCCGATTTTTAAAAGAGCGAATTCTGGCGATCTCTGACCCTTTACAAGGATATTCAACAATGTTGATAAATATGTTCAAATATGTAAGCACGTGTTTTAGAACTTAGCAGGTTTATTTTTGATGATTTTTCAGATCCTCTCGCTGCACGATATCCAGATTTTGATGGCAAGATTTACGAAGTTGAGCTTTCAAAAGGTGAAAATGGAATCGGTAGGTTGTTTTTGAGCTACTCCATGCGCATTTTAAGCATTGATCGCAGATATAATGAACCGTGTTTATTTTCTACCTTATTCTGTGTGATTCATATCTTTTGCGATGACGTCAAACGCCTACACTATCTGTATTTACACAGACATATGTCCAGCACTAGAAACTGATTATTTGGTTTTGAAAAGGTGTCTTTTTTATTTGACATCACTCACGACCCGCTTGTATAAGGCAGTTGAAAAAAGTCCTATATGATCAAATTTTTATTAAGGCTTTTTAGACCCCATGAAATTTTTTCTAGGGTGCCATCCTAAAAATTAAGGAAAGGGGTGTGCCCTAGACAACTCATGTCCACACCCATTACACTTTCATTGTTTAAATTCTTTGTTGTGTATATTAAGTCATTCAAACCATTAACCGATTCGAAAGGACTGATAGGAAATTGACCCTTCATTGAAAATCTATTCCATGAGAGGGTTGTCAACACAGAGTTCGTCCAACCTAACATTTGCCCTCAAAATCTCTCTGAATTCTAATATGGTGGGGGTGGGGGAGGCAGAATAATACAATTTTATGTACAGTACAGTTCTTTTATCTCGCCGGTATCTGCTAACTCCCTTCTCCCATATGGTATCTTTTAGAAGATGAGCTTTGAATCCTCATTCCGTACGTATAGACCTGTTAGTAATAAAAGTAGTAATATGTACGTTAGGTTGGCGTAGGCGGCCCAGATCGAGGCGTATGTGGCCCTGACCGAGACACAAGTGGCCTTGATAGAGTCGTTGATGGCCCCGATCGAGGTGTTTGTAACCCTGCTCGAGGCGCAGGTGGCCCTGGTCGAGGCGTATGTAGTCCTGATCGAGTCGCTGGTTGGCCCTGGTCGAGGCGTTGATGGCCCAGATCGAGGCCTTTGTAACCCTGCACAGACTTTTATGGCTGAAACAAAACTTTAAGGCTTCGTTATCTTTCTTTATGTGCTTTTTCGCTAGCTAAGGAAGTAGGTTAATAGGCTACAATTCCAAGGGCCATCCTGATATCATATAAAGGCCTGCTTTCAACGGCAACTTTTCCCTTATTCCATTATTTCTTCAAAGTTTTATTTTTACAGGCTTAAGCATTGCTGGAGGACGTGGAATGTCATCCAATCACATTTTTGTGATTGAAGTCAAAAGTGGAGGCCCGGCGGACGCTGATGGTCGAATCAAGGTCGGAGATGAGATTCTGGAGGTAAGAAAACTATGAATTAGTTGTTTATAAACTGCAGTTGATTGTTATTGCCTTATCAGAAATATAAAATTTTCATCGCAACCCCTTTTTTGGTGCAGGTGTAGTAAATTTATTTGTTGCTTTAAGGTGAACAACGTTCAAGTCCGTGGTTTAACTCATAAAGATGCGTCTGCCATATTGAGAAAGTGTGAAATGACTGCGAAGCTCGTTCTAGGACGGCCGAATGACCTATCGCATTTCACATCTCTTGTTAGGGAGCAGGTGAGAAAATACTCTTCTTTTTTAACTATCTTGTGGAATGCGTTTGCACGCGAGAAGAATGATCTATCAATGTGTGGTGCATTCTCTGATAGGCATTTTACAGTAAACCATTAATCACTGGAATAAGAAATAAGCTTTATGTTAGAGAATGCTTTAAAGGAGCGTTTTACCCTATTTTATGACTGGAGATACAGCATTCCATTATTGCAAAAAAGGTTAATACAGGGCTTGAAAATGAGTTGAAGCATTAATCATGGTTTGCTATCATCTAAGTAACACATTATTGCTGGGAAAAGTGAAAATTTATATGATGGGCTTAAAATCTAAAGATAGTGATATTCCGTAAAGATTTTCTGGGGATGAACGCTGTATCATATGGGAACTTGTTCGGTTTAACGGTTGTCATGAGTTGCTAGCTTTTGTATACCTACTGTGCCTAACAAAAGCAATATCATTTTCACCTGTTCACATGATGTGATATGATTATTAAAGGAACGACTGCAGGAGAAACCTGAATATGAACTAGAAAGAGCTACACACACACCCACTCAAAGGCAGCCGCTTACTCGAATGAAAACTGTCAGGCATGAGGAAGAAATTACATTAGAAAAGGTAATCTTTTCAAAATCTTGTCGTTTTGAAATAAGTTCTGTTATCAGTTTTTTGACATAAACCCATCCTAAAGAGCTTTTCCGAAGTGAATATAAGCAACGTAACCTAAATGAAGCTTTTGAATTTTCTTGAATTTGAAACCATCTGTTTCACCAACCAAAACTGAATGACCTCCTTCTATAACTTAAATGACCAAAATAAAATTTTTTTTGAATCAACGCCAAAATTCATTCATACGTCATACATCATTGCCCCCCCCCCCCTCATACAACGTTTCTTCTAACACCCTTCGTTAATTTTATCCTTCACTATTAATTTTTAGCATTCTTGTGCACAATTATCTTCTATCCAAGCAGTAGCCTTTATACCTTTCGGTCTAAACCAGTTTTCTCTAAAGGTTTTTCGGTCTAAACCTGTCTTCTCTAATCAAGACTTTGGTATAGCCTATAGTATTGTTTTTTTTAAGGTCCATGGGTAGTCATGTGCTTAGCATACTCCCAATGGCATCGTCATTGTAACTTTGTTACATCTGAATTTCTTCCAGCAAAGTGCTTTGTTAGATTCAGAAGATTCATATGTGCTAAGATGGTATTCATCCCAATTTACATTTAGAAAAACTTAAGGCATCAACCAGGGAAAAGGACATTGTCTAAATTAGGGACAATGACAATTGTCTGAATTAACGAATGCTTGAGTTATCAGGTGCTCAAATCATTGATCTAGGAAGCTCTTTTGATGAAAATCTTAATATTTAGCCGCCTGCTTTAATGATTCGCTTGTTTGCTGTTTCAGGGTCCTACAGGACTTGGTTTTGCAATAGGTGAAGGTCGACGAGCACAAGATGGCGAACAGGGAATTTTCATACGAAACATCACTGAAGGAGGTGCCGCTTTTAAGGTTTGTCTTTTTGTCAATAACTACCATGACGAGATTTGCTAACCTGAGAAAGTTGGAGATTAGAAAATTTTTATTTTTGTTAAATTGCCTTTCTCTAAAATGCCCTTCTTACGGGTAGCATGAAGCTCTACGTTTTTGATAAGACTTACATATTAAATACTTTAAATTATGAGTAAATAATAAGGAATTTAATGTAATAGAAATGTGTAGCAATTTCTGCAATGAGCGATTTCCAGGAATCACATTGTTTTGTTACAGACCAGGAAGAATAAAAGGTCAAAATTGAATACTCAACTTTTTTATTTCTGCACAGATTTCTTTGTTTTTTTGTGTGTTTCTTGATTTTAAGGCATAAGTCTTAACATTTGGGGTTTTTTATGCAAGTTTTCATGCTGTGAAATAGTTATTTTGTTTATTATTTGAAGCTATAACAAAAGATAAAAGACTTTTAAAGCAATTTATTTTGAATTTGTCGAGGAAACAGAGTAGAAACAGTAACTCCTAGGTAGAACATAACATTAGTAAAAGGAATGTTATCGAATTAAAGTAAAGAAACCTAAATCCAATCAACTGAACCATGTTTTCCGCATACAATCCTCCTTGTACCGAAATGGTGTGCAAATTGAAGTTTTCCATAATAGAAAAATATTAGATTCGGTGTAAAATTTGTAGTTGCTGCCAGTGGCGGACACTTGGGGGGTGGGGGCGAAAGGGGGCCACATTTAAGTCCCAAATCGTGAATCTGTAAAAAGATGCTTGACGTCATATATTTGGTACTTACACCAGGTTATCTCATTTACCAGGACCGTAGACTGCATGTTGGTGATCAGCTGTTGGCCGTCAACGGACATTCGCTCGTTGGCCTTGAACAAGTAGAGGTAACCATTTTTAATTAGCCTTGATCACCTTTAGACCATGTGGCGACGAATGTTTAAGTAGCAGTAAAATTGTAGTAAATTTTCTAAAGGATTGATTTATTATTCTGTTTGCAGGCGGTTAATATTATCAAATCTTCAGAAAAGTCGGTTACATTGTTAGTAGCCCGTGAGATTGAGGTTCCTGTTGATGATGACCAAGATACGGAAGAAAGTGAAAGTTCAGCGACAGGAACCCCAAGGAGTCAGCTAGAAATCAGTAAGTAGCATTATTCATTATAGATTCAATTCGCGTTTGAGCCGCGTCTGAGCCGCGTTTGAGCCGCGTTTAAGCCGCGTTTACACGGTTAGATTTATTAGATTCGATTTATTGAATCAGTTTTGGTTTCAGATATGTTTAAATCGAATTTATCTAGGCCATATTTCAGATAGGCGAAAAGGTATCTAGGCCAAGATGGCCTCTAACCTAATTACAATATAAAAATAGCAATAAAAGTTAATAGAATTACCTCTATAACAACTTGTCAAACGTTAATATCAACTCAATTTTAAATAGTACAATTTTTTAATTACGAAAGCACGAAAAAATTAAATATACGCAATATCAAAAAGCTATTGCGTATATTTAAGTTCCTGCAAAATCAGATTTGAGTAAGTTCGAAAACAAGGAACCGAGCAACGGGGAATGCGGAACAAGGGGAATCTCTAAAAGGGATTCCTTTCTACTATAATTTTCTGGCATGCATATCACAAGCTCCATCTATTCCTTTTTTCAATGAATGTAACAATACTCTAATTTTAGTAAAAAGAGTTTCAGAAATGTTTATTAAACAATCAATGGAAAAAATCGACAATCTTTAAGGTGTACGCTGGATTACTCTGAATTTTATTAATTAGGACTTATTTTTCAAATCCGATTGGATTTTCGTATCTTATTCAAGTTGAAAATGGACAAATTGGACATTTGCTAAGTTGGATCCTTTCCTTACCCCCTTGAAGGTCAGACTTAATGGGATTCAACTTTACAATGCAAAATTTGTTCAATCGTATTTTAACTTATAGGCACGGAAGATGAACTTCGAAGTACGATATCACCACCAGCGGAAGAAGAGGTAGACAGGCAGTCAGTTTCAAGTTCGCCGCAGTCAAGCTCAGATGCGAAAGATTTCGATGAAGCATTCACAAAACCCATTGTCCCAGGAAAAGAAACGACAATAAAGATCGAGAAGGGCTCGAGTGGCCTTGGATTGAGCATAGTTGGCGGGTCAGACACGCTTCTGGTGCGTATGTTTTTACTGGTCTGCATTTTAAACTGAGATTTATATTGTTGCTTAGCGAGTCTTCTACAGAGAACTTTTCGCGAATGAGCCAGGACAAGATATTAGCTTTGCATGAGTTAGATCGGGCAATACACACATTTTTTATATATGAATACCTTCATTTTTGCTAAGCGTTGATATTTATTAAATTGTTTAATTTTGAGTCTAGAAATTATTCTTAAGTCATTTTTAAGTGAAACAACATGTGAATTGGTCGAGAAAGAAAGTTCATATCTTTGCTATCGTCTTTCTTTTCATAAAAACAAAATGAATCGAGTGCAAAACAATAAAAGCTTTATCTAGTAAGGTCTGGAAAATAAGTTGAGACTAGCTGTAAGGGTGGCATGAGTAAGATATGACAAATAAATCAGGTGGTAGTTACTTGGCGGTTACGTCTAGAAATTGTGAACTAGGATATTTACCTTCGTGCAGAGAGCTTTTTTTTACAAGAATCTATACACCCTCAACACCCCAATGTCACAAGCCCGGTGAAAACATTTCTGGTGAGAAATTTCCCAACCAGGGCGTTCCCTTTCGAAGAATCAAATGACCCGGGCATTTTTCCATTTTCCCATGTACCTTGAAAACTGAGATTTTTTCTCACCAGTAGTTCTTAATTTTTCTTTTCAAGCCCGATATCCCCTTCCCTGCCAGTCCAAGACAGTTTTTGCTGCCCCAGCCTTATTTACCTGCTATCCAACGTGAAGAAAAAGCTCGCCTGGCTAATTCCACAGGGGTGTTTTTTACTTTGAGGTTTGACTCTTCTGTTTTGCTATTTTTGTATCGAATTTACATCCGCATTGATCATGGCTCTGATGTTACAGGGAGTGATCATAGTACATGAAGTGTATGAAGATGGAGCTGCGTACAAGGATAACAGGCTACTTGCTGGGGACCAAATTTTGAAGGTAGAATTATCCGTTTTATTTAAAATTTGGCTGAAGACTATTTGCGAATCAATGTCAGAATTTAAGAAATTCTAGCCATTAGCTTCATCAAATGATGAGGCCTAAACTAGCAGCAAAATTTGAGCAAAATGGGCGTTTTCATTTGTGTGTGTTTTTAAGTTTATCTTCTTTTGTGATGGCCTAAAACTGTTTTCTATTCGGCAAAAAAAGTAGTTTGACTTCTGTTCAAGAACAGGTGATGTGAACAAACTGATTTTTCTTTGTCGTTTAGACTTTGAATCAAGCCGTATCAACGTGAGAAATTGAATATGTCTCTGCAGGTTAAGTAGGTATTTTGAAAATAAGGCCGTTTCTAATCGAGCACTTGGCTGATAGTGCAACTTTTGCGATTTGCCTGCAGGTAAACGAGACAAGTTTGAGCAATGCATCCCATGATGAGGCCATAGCAGCATTAAAAAACGCAGACAAAATTTTGGAATTGACAGTTTTGAGGGATTCGTCGCAGTATTCGGATGACGGTAGGCTGTTTTCTGTGTCATCAATTTGACATCTAACGTATTTATGTGTGATCATTATTTATTAAAGCTTCCAAAATGTTTCAAATTGAATTATCCTAATGTACCAGAAAGACGAAAAATGCTTGTTGCATTTTGCACCGTTTTCGTGTTGCACTCTTTAAGGTATGAAATACAGAGCGTGACCAAGAGAAGCAATGCTTTACGAAGTTGACAATGTTAACATGTTAACTAAGGTAATGGATTGCATACAAAAGAGGAACTCATATTTTCTATATCAGACCAAATAATTTCTATTTCAGACCTACAATGCCTGCCAAAAGTACTTGGGACACCCAGCAATTTACGCTGCATTGGATATCTTTCATTCCTTTCATGAAAAGAAAATTACTACTTCCGCCCCCTTCCCCCTAAAAGAATGTTGATAATTTAGAGAAATATCATAGAAGAGGCACAAAAGAAAGTGCTTCCTAAAATCCTAACCCGTTTGATAGTAAACCAACATTGTTCTGTAGGGGAGAGGGGGGTGATTGATTTTGACCTTGGAAATTGATGTCAGTGTTCCAAGACTTTTGGCAGGCATTGTAGACTCTTTAACCACACGAGTCTTGAACCACAGCATGTGCACAGAAAATCTTGCCTACTTAAAAGGTCTTCATTTTTCTTTTTATCACATTTTTCCTCCCTCGTAGCAGCAAGTCGCCGACCGCTTCTCTCCTCTGTTCCGCATGCTTAAACTTCATGCTATAATCAATTGGCGAATCACGTGTACATGCAATGACCTTACAAATCTTTCTAGCGATTCATCTTTCGTTTCTAGATAATCGTGAATTTGTGGATGTAGAGTTAGAAAAGCCAATTGGAAAGGGACTCGGTCTCAGTATCGTTGGTAGAAGGTAACCTTTTTTTAATGTCATATTTTTTATATGTACTTTTGCGTTGTTCCTGTTGATTTTTTTTAGAATCGATGTTAATTGCAGGGTCGCAGTGTATTAACATGCTCCCTGTGTCACCAACTTGTAATTTAATTTATTAGTCATGTTTTACTTTTCAGGGGAATTCATATAAAAGAGCTTTAAATAATTGTCATTTTTTAAAAGTTTTGACAAGCGTTTGTACCAAAGAACTTATTCTCTTCCATTTTAATTGCTTTCCTTTAAAGATCTGTCAGGGGCCTTTCCAGGCCTCTTAACTCAACCAGTAACGCCATCGTGTGTCCATCTTGATTTTTCTTTGGACGTGAAAATTTTTTGCAAGCAACCTTCTGTTTTATAGAATTTAAAAATAGCTTCAAAAAAGCAAACATTTTTAATCATTTTACTAAAGCTTTCCGTATGACACTCTTCAGAGTATAAAACGTCAGAATATCGATCGATTCCAAAGCAAAACAGCTTTGTAATGTATCTACATAAGCATGAAAAACTGTTATGTAGACAGAAGGAGTTCGTTTTCTCCTTTGGTAACATTTTCAATATGCAAACGACACTAATTGGGCAACCTCAACAGTCATGTGCCCGCGTTTCTGATTGGTCTATTGTGTATATATGTATGATCCACTACTGTGTATCAGTGGCGTAGCGTGACTTTTTCAACTGGGTATTCTCTATTAAACAAAAGGGTGAGGCAGGGTGTGGCTCGATGAAAATAGGGGGATAAAAGGAAGATTAAAAGGACTAGCTATTTAAATTTTATCTAATTTTCTTTTCGGTTCGGTTGGCAAGTACTGCACTGTCAGGGCATTACTAAGATGAAAACAATACTTTGCTAAAGAACCTAACGCAAATATACTCTTCGAACTCATTCATTACATCAAAATACCACTAAACATTTCATCAAAAGTAATGCAAATCGAAACGTATCATTTAAAGTCAGTAAAATTTAGCTGGTCGAAATATGTCCTAATAGTGAATAGTTGTTGTTGAATCCTCTAAAATTTGCACTGATGTAAAGAGGATGTAACTGTTAACACCTACTCTTGATACCTTATACAAAAGGGATTTCGAAAGTTTTTAAAATTACTCACAAAGGGCATTACACGAGTCATAAATAGTTTGTGGTATGCAGTCTAGACTTTTTCTTCATGGCCTAATTGTGGTATTTTCAATACAAGTTAATGTTTGAAAGAATCGAAGGTAATGAGATGAGACTGCACAATAATGCAAATACATGCGTTCCGAAAATAATGCAAACATAATATGCCAACAATATAACTGAATGCACCAGGCAAATATAAGGATATTATCCAGGCCTATCTGCATTTACTTTAATTCTATCACATAATGCAAACAGAAGCATCCCTGATTGACAAGCAATAACAAAACTGGCATTTCAAGAGGGGGTACAGATCTGAGTCAGTGTAGTATTATGTAGAAGCCTACCTTTCCTTTCCACTTTGTTGGTGGTAGATTAAGATTAGGGGTCAAATGAGAGAATGATTTTGAAACAGTAATAAGGACATTGCAATAGCTTTTGAATGAAGTCATGTTTACTGTTTTCCATGAAGATCCATCACTCCAACCGCTCCGACGTCCATTAACTGTTTACATCGATCTCAAAACGAGACTATTTTGAACCAACTTTGAGGCTGTACGCTGCATATTTCTCAGCGTACAGGACCATTGTTTTAGCTGATTAATGGCAAAAATTATTCATGGAAAGGAGCATTTTGATTGGTTAAAGTACCGTGTCGGGTATTCACTGCGTATTCATGACCGATTTCCATTCAACATGAAGTAGCTCAATCTTCAAATTTAGCTTCAAAGATCTCCCAGCTTCTCTATGCGTCGCAGCAGGGGCGGATCTAGAAAGTATTCTGACTGTCGCACACAAGGGTGTGATCGGAAAAATCATTTTTGACCACACCCATAGTTTTTAAGGATATTCGCCCCCTTCTCATTTGAGCAATCGACACGCACATTAAATTGGCTTTATTTAGAACGTTGTCAAACTGTTGTTTATTCCTTATCTGAGTTTTCAATTGATACTACAGAGTCATTTGTGTTGTTTCTTAGCCAAGCGTAAAGCAAGAAACAACTTGAAATTGTTAAACGTATTGACACGGTTTTCCTTTTATAATCAGGCAAACATTCGAGTCGTCTCTCTCGATTTGTTTATGGTATACGATGACAAACCAGGCCACGCAAAAAATGAAAAATATCATTACAATGAATTTGTAGGCCCTTGATCCATGGAGGAGGTAATGAATGTGGAAACTTGAAAACATCCCGCGTCGACTGTTACTCTGAAAATCTAGCGACCTTTGTCTTCCAAATTACCAGGTTTAACGTACTCGTTATACATGTAGCCAGTCGACTCCATAACAGAAAATTCCTTTTCGCCAGTGAAAAAATTCCCCATGCCAAGCATAAATAAGCTCAAAACTGTACAAAGCACGCATGAGGACGGATTAATCTTTGCACAGTGGTGCGACCTTACTAAAAAACATACTGTGCACCGAAGTTCGCACTATCTAGCAATTTCATTGGTTAAATATTTTAAAACAAAAGCTGTGCGAATCGGTGCGAACGTGCTACTAATCATACTGTGCACCGAAATACCCTAATCTAACTACATTGGTACCTTGTTGTTTTTTAGTCAGGATGCTTTGAGATTTGAATCAGATTGAATCAAGATCGAGATTGAATTAGAGATGGTGTTTAAGATTTTGCTTGTGTTTATGGCCAGGTTTGAATCATGCATGATTCAGACCTTGGATCTTCCTGCTCCTGCACGGTGTTCAGTTGTCAAATATAACTGAATTATAATTCCCAAGCAAATACACTTAAAACACAAATGGGAAATTTGCCAATAAGCGAGAACGTTGTTGTAAAGGAAAAACCTCTTTCGAGACGGATTCTTAGCATAATTTTAAAAGTTTGACTGTCGCATGTGCGAACGGTGCGAACGTCTAGATCCGCCCCTGCGTCGCAGCGTTATTGTTTCCATAAATTTCGTGATATTTTGTACTTGTACGAAATGTAGAATATCGAAGGTAACGAATTCAACCAGAATCAATAGCCCCGAAACATTTTTTACTTATTACAATTATACGTCGTATTAATATTTTTTCTGAGAAATCTCAGGGTATTCACTGAATACCTTGAATACCCGGACGCTACGCCACTGCTGTGTATATATATTTCATAGCGTAGAGTTTTCGATCTATGTTCTGCCGTTTTATAATCCAAAGAGTATCAGGCGAAAAGCTTTAGTAACATATTTCAAAATATTTGCTTTTTTTAAAGCCATTTTAAAAATATTTGTAAGCTTACTATTCCGAACACATTTGCAGCTTCTTAGATTTCTACCATTGCGAGGCAGAATCAATATAGGCTAGCAAAGCATTCATGCAAAGTGTACATCCGCTTTCTTTGTTTTTTTATTTGAAAATAGCACGTAAGAGCCGAAACATATCATATCATACTATAGTACTTTTCGTCCTTCAGTTATCAGAGTTTCGTTCTTTTGTTTTTGACCCAAATGGAGGAAAAGTACTTTGGTGCGATATGCTTCCGCTCTTCCGGTCTGTTCAAAATTTTGCGGTACCAAAACTTCTTTGGTTTTGACTTTTTACTTTCAGGCTTTTTTATGTTACATTAACTAATTTTGATGTTACATTAACTAATTATATTTTTCTGTTTCAAAGGAATGATACTGGCGTCTTTATTTCGGATGTTGTAAGTACAGGAGTCTATCATATTATTCTCTTACCGTATGATCCCTTATTACCGATAAAGCAGAAATTAATTTTTTTCAAACTCAGTACTTTTATTAGTGTCTACAATTCAGAATATCTACTAAGAGTCGTTTTTGTTAAAGCTCCGGGAATGCAGTTGGTTTGGGTATAGCGTCCTTGAGCGCTGACGTCATAAAGTCTGTTTTTAGAACTTTTTTATTTGGACCACAAAATCTGAAGGACCATTATGAAATAATACGAAATATGTAGAATCAGTGAAATTCATTACAAGTGTGCTGTAATTCTCGATGTACGCCTCGTTAGAATGATATTTTGTATGCCCTTAATTACACTTTGTTCACCTGTCGAAGATTCTTCGGTGCTAAAGCATTAAGGTCGCTGATCCATACTGTGACCCTAATCCTATGCATGGTTTTGTATGAGTGTCCACATGCTGAGAGGTACGTTAATGCATTAACGCCGGCTTCATCTCTTTCTTCAAAACGTCTAATTTCTGTTCTTTAAGGTCAAGGGTAGTGCTGCCGATTTATCCGGCAAGATTTTGCAAGGAGATCAGATTGTCCGGGTTAATGGCCAGGATTTGACAAGTTGCACCCAGGAATTTGCAGCTATAGTTTTAAAGGTATTTTATAATTTCACAGCTTTTGTAAAGTTCAAGCTGATTTTCAATATACATATCTTTTTCCGGTTGCCAATAAAAGTTACTTTGTCAATCTGATCAATTTTAACACAGAGCTTGCTTTGAAGCGACATAAAAGGCAAGTGGAAAGCTTTTAACTCTGCAAATTAGCTATGGGAAATTTAGAAATACACTACTTAGGAATCTTTCGCTACTTTTTTGCCATCATCAGAAAGATTATGGCGGTACTGATTTTAAAACATTAGGACTTTTTTAAAGTATTACGGAACATATAAATTGAATTTTAGAATTTTAGGAAGCATGTCACGAACTCATTCCGAGTCAAAGGCTACACTCATTAGTCTATGTTTGATGCATGAGAATAAAATTTGAAACTATAATATTCACATTATGGCATTATATTCTGTATTTTTGTATTGGTTACTATCTGGAGGGTAATTATAAGGTCATTGGAAAGCTATGCTTATCGGGTAGTGCCTGGTCCTTTCTCGCCATGTATCCTTTCCTTGTGATTTCTACCCCTGAAATTAAAAAAGGCTGGCGAATATGTTGAATCATAGTCAATTGATGATTAGATCTACGTAGGAGCTTGGTTATGTCAGAGACTCGAACCTCAAACCCTCAGAGCCACGACCTTAACTACTAAGCAATTGTCAATTTATAGTCAATTTCATTTTCATACGTGTTCTGTTTTGACTACAAGCGTTATCGTCTTTGCAGGGGCTGTCCGGTCATGTTTCCATGCAAGTTGCTCGTTTGCGATCAGTGTCGAGAGCCTCATCAGTTAGACGAACGGAGAGCGAATCAGTAAATTCTGCTTCAGTAAAAATGATGTCATCTGTTCCTTCTAAAAATTCAGCACTGGAAGGTCAGGCTCTTTTAGTTGCTTTCTTTTTTCTTAAAGGCATTATCATTGCAAGCTATAGAAGTTTTATATTAGAACCGCATGAGTGGAAATGAGTTCTTCAGTTCCTTCTAGGAATTCGGTTCTTGAATGTTCCTATTAGCTCCTTTCCGCCTTCATATTTCAAGTGTTTTATCATTTGAAACTTTACTCTGCGTGAAAATCGTCTCATTGTACATACAAGAATGTGAATATTTTAATCGCAAAAGCTGGATTTGAGATTAATACTTTGATATGTAACTGACAGAATCACATGCCATGTGACAGTTACTCGAAGGCATTGCATTCCTTGGTGGGACATTGGGATAATAGGTTGTCTGAAAATCAGTAGATGTCCTAGAAGCAGATGTAAGGCAAGAAAAGAAGCATGTATTTTGAATACTCTTTTCTACCATTTATATATTTCTTGCAACTTTTTTGCAGAAATCGAGCCTGGTGTGAGAGTGGTCGAAGTTTACAAAGTATGTACCCATTTGCAGTTTCATTTTCTCCCCTTTGTCGGCGTTTTTGTGATTAAACCGCGATTCTCTGAAGAAGTGCTGTATAACTAGGGTAGCTTTTGTTTCGAAGAATTCCTTACATGCTTATAGAAACTGAGTGCTACTATCCAGATGCAATTTCTGTTTTTCTGCTTACATCTTGTAACATAAGGGAATTGCAATATAAGGGCGTACAGTAAATATCCAGATATGGTTCATTGAATCTTCAACGCCTAAAACAGGGTCGTACTCCGTGTCAGAGCCTTTCGGCTTTACCAAATGCAGTATGGCGAAAAGTATTTCAGTATTTCGTTATAATTGTTTTTTCTTACATGTTCTCGTCTTTATACAGACACTACGGGGTCTCCTTTATGCTAAAGAGTCCCAGAGCATTTGCCTTTGCGCCCTTTTCCTTCTCGATCGCCAAGCTTATGCAAAAAAACAACAAAACCCTCATCGTTCCCTAGTCTACGAGTTAAACTGCGGAGACTAACGGCAGTCATCATTCGGTGCTGGCATTTTATATATTTCTTTCGTTTTCAGGGACTCAACTCAGAGTGCTCATTGTCAAGAAATGCCCACTTTTTCAAACGCAACAAATTTAACCAATGCCGTGCAAAACTGTTTCTAGACACATTTTGGAACTTCTTTTAAAGGGCATCTTCTAACAGCATATTCCTCTAAACAAATGACAAATTATTTCCTCCCAATATTTTTGTTCTATTCCTATTTAACCTTGCAGAGATAAATTTGGACAGCTCATTTAAAAAGACAGTGCCCCCTAGTTCCATAAAAATTATACTCTTGAACTGTTTCAAATCATCTTTACTGCGCTTTGCAACATTTTTACACTTATGACAAAGTCAAGCAGGGGACTGTGTTTATCTGATAGATTCATTAAATATGTCCTTGATGAACCGGTTCTTTTTAGGGACCAGATGACGTCCTTGGCCTTGGGGTTACCGGCGGTCCTTCTGGGCCCACTGGGGACGGTCGGATCACTATTTCGTACATCCAACCCGGCTCTGCAGCAGGTCGAGCCAGATTAAAGGTTAGTTGCTTATTTTCCTAAACGGATTATTTTCTTCATGGTTGAAACGATGTAACTTTCATTCCTACACTGTCCTGCTGAATATCTATCCTGAACTTTCTTGGAATACCGACCCGGATCATTCCTAAGTGAATGATAACCCTATCCTTGTTCTATTTTTCAATGGTCACCGGGACTTAATCTTAATCTAAGCTATTAAGAAGCACACTCATTTTGAATCAATACTTATTTATAAAACATTAAAGAGTTCCAGGCGCCAAGATAGTAATTGAAACTGAAAGTTGGTTAAACAGACAGGTAATAGGTACTTCAAGGTGAAAGTAGGGCTCCATAAAGACTCTTAAATTGGCCCTTTTGTTGAGTCACCTTAGCTTATTTGTTTTGTCAGTGACAAACGTTGCCTTTCCTAGATTGGGGATCGCATACTGAGAATCAACGGAGAGGCCACCAATCACCTCAGTCACTCTGAGGCAGTC
The DNA here is from genome assembly GCF_057945365.1 of Rhopilema esculentum. Lineage (NCBI taxonomy): Eukaryota > Metazoa > Cnidaria > Scyphozoa > Rhizostomeae > Rhizostomatidae > Rhopilema > Rhopilema esculentum. The sequence goes on from NC_142822.1 coordinate 5,384,610, forward strand.
GAGTTGCTGCGCCAGTTGAATGGCCCCATTACCTTCCACGTGTTTACACCCAGTCAAGAAAAACGTCCAGTCAGTGAAAATCTGAACAGAAGTTTTGAGTCGTCAGAGTCACCTCGCTCGAACTTGATTGGTTACCAGGCTCCGTCGATGACGTCGTTGACCCCCAGCCAACGGAATTCAGCTTCTATTGAAAACGTTTCGAGTCGAACCTCTCAGTCATTGGATTCTTTGCCACGTGATCCAGAAAGGCTTCGTCGGTAAATTAAGTTTGCTTATTTGTTATTATGTTCTCTTTGACGTCTTTTGCGTAATGATCGAGATACACAAAATCAAACAGAAAATGATAAAGTGATATAGTTCTGAAACAAGTAACTGCTAAACAGTCAGAGCCTTATTCACGTAATTATTATTCTTCTAAATAGAGCTGGCAATAATTCTTTTAGGCCTTCGTTTGGAGTATCATCCTGTTTTCATTTCTCTCTAAACCTTATCCCTTTCTTTCAACTTTTCAGTTTCAATATGTTTTGTAATTGAAAACTGCTTGCCTTTGAAATTTATTTGATGATTGCAGCAACTCTTGTAATCCGAAAAGATTTTCGATTCACAGAAAACTCAAGTAATCGATTATAAATATGCATGTATCGTATTTCCTTTCAGGAACTGATCACAATATAATTCTTAATAGCGGCAGGATCTCCTCTGTTCATAAAGATGCTTCTTGTTTCGGTCAAGATTGAGAAAATCATTTTTTACTTTAGCCAAGTTTTTGTTTTCGCAAAATATCATCCTCTATTCAACATATTGCCAAACCTGTTCAAATTAATACCGTAACAAAAAATCATTTCGCGCCAAATCAGTGCTGTCGGCCCCATCCATAATTTGCACTTCAGTTGTCCCTCTTTGGGTTGACAACCTCTCTAAAGCGACCAATTGTTTGAGGCAGCTTCTTGCTTGCAATTACCACTCCGTAATCAGCTTAGAGAATGAATTCAATTAATTTATTATGCTATAACATGAAATTATGTAAAAAGCAAATACCTCCTTCTGGGTCCTGAAACGAGTTGAACATGTTTGAATGTAAGCCAGTGCTTTTAAGCAAGACTTTCGTTGCGTCTGCAGAGCTCTAGTAAAGGACATAACACTGGAACGAGGAAGCGAGGGTCTCGGTTTCAGTATTGTCGGTGGATTTGGCAGTCAGCATGGTGATTTGCCGATCTACGTAAAAACTGTGTTTGAAAAGGGTGCTGCAGCAAAGGATGGGCGACTTAAAAAGGGTGACCAAATCATGGCGGTCAACGGAGCAAGCCTCGAAGGTGTATCTCATGAAAACGCTGTTAATATATTAAAGAAAAGCAAGGGATTAATCACCTTAACAGTATTGTCGTCGTAATCTTGTAATCTGATTTTCCTACCTTAATCTTTCCTATAGTATGGAATGCTCCTTTTGTCTATAGTTTGTTTAAAGTGACAATATCAAAAGGTAGATTATATACTGTAGTGTGAGATCTGTAACTGTGCGTTACCCAGCAGGCTTTTTGACCCCACAATTTGAATTTTTATTAACATACTGTGTTATAATCTCATATTTTGTCGGTGGTATTTCGAAATTGTGCGTTTTCCTTTATCGTGGTCCGATTCTATGACGTCTGATTTTGTAGAAAGACCCCAAATTTTACACCTTTTCGTTACTAGCCAGAATTGTAGCTTCGACTTCAGAACTTAAACGAGTAAGAATTCCAAACACCTTAGTCAGTTTTAGATAAACCCCGCATTACCAAGAATGACCTGGTATTCCCACTCCAACTCTTGGTCGTTGATAATTCAAGCAATTCTAACCAGAGGATGCATCAAGTCGATTCACCGACTCCTCTGTGTTAAAGCTGCCCTGAACATTGTCAAAGAACACTAATCTATCCTGACTGAATTAGATTTTCAAATTGAGTAAACTTTTAGGAGGCAGGACTTTTTAGCTCGCAGTTGTAATTTCGGATTTAAGATGGATTGGACTGAGTTAAATTGAAATCTCTGTTCTTAACTTTACTATAATTTTAAGTTATGTTGCCCAATTTTGATCCGCATTAGTTTAACGGATCTTTTCCTTTTCTTTTTAACTTTAGACTCGTTGGAAATCTGTTTGTTTCTGTTATTCTCAATTTTAGTACTTTTTATTACTGCATTAGCTGCAGAATTGAATCAGGTGCTTGGATTTTTTTATAATATAATCTTGGCTGTTGTATTATTAAGTATCAAAATTAATTGTTAAGTGTTTTGCATTAGCCATCAATTATTCTCAGTAGTATTAAACAGATTTTGTATTTTCTTCAATCCTAGACAATAGTAATTGGACTATTTCTTCTTATTAACTGCTCTGGTTTCATATAGATTTTTAATAGCATTGGATTCACTCGTTTGAGAAACAGTGGAATCCCTCTCTCTCGACTTGTCTCTATTGTCTTATGTTACAATGTGGAGAATTTTGTCATGATATAGGGACCATTTGGTTTAGTTTTATTGTGTTTCAGTGAATATAAAGATTTTCTAAGAAAAGTGTAGTTCTAAGCACTTCATACAAAACACACCTTAAATGTAATCCCCTTACCAACAAACAAATAGATTCTTGTAAGAGAAATAGTCTGGAACTTTCCATCGAGCGTTTGGAAGTGAGTTAGGGCAGAAAATTCCAATTATCGTTCTATTTCAGCTTTACCTATCAGTTAAGGCTCTTTAAAAACATACCTGTGAATTTTCTAACCAATTTTACCAACACATTAATTTCAATCCACCAGGAGGGGCGTGTTGGCTTAAACCGCCGATGGATCTCGGCAAGCGAATAGGACTGGTTGATAACGTTTCCCAGTTGCAGCAGCGCTCTAGCTTCAATCGCGTAGACCTTTTGATTGAAAGCATTCATGCTGGTGTACCACAAAGGTCATAACTCGGGCCTCTGCTGTTTACGCGCGACCAGACCAAGGAGACAACAAGATGTAAAATCGATGAAATCAACCCGAAACCAAGAATTGTACATTTCGTTGATTATTATGGACTTTTTTACCTGGTGAAATCTGACATTGAGAAACTGAATTGAACATGTTTGCTGATGACACAAGCCTTCGATATCACTCAGCTGGATAACGCTATCAACATCAACAATGCAACAAAGATTGAAAATGGCTGAGGCAACAAGCTTGAACTTGTTGTTAATTGTCAATTTCAAAGACCTTTGAAATCTTGAGATTTTCGAAATGGTCCCTCAGCTGGATGTGAGGAATGTATCACTTTTTCCAAACACCGTGCGAGATCTTTCTTAATGTTAAGATTTTTAAGGATTTTCGGCAATTTTTCTAGAATTTAACCGGATTTTTGCCAAAGGCGTACGCGATTCTCGTGGAGTGGTATGCTTCCTTCTTGAACTGAACAGTTTGAAGCAATATATTGCTTATTATACACATTTCTCTGTCGGCTCAAAAAAATAGTGATCGATCATCAATCTAATAAAAAGTAATTTTTAAAGATTTTGCAGTGTCTGTCTCTAAAAGTGTCTCTAAAGCATTGTCCCGATTTCTAGATGTCTGTTAAGGAGAAAATTTCTCCATGTAGTCTGCTTTGGAATATTCTGATTTTGGTCATATATGTGCTTTCCAAAAGGGTTTTTATGAACGGGGTCCAGTGACTCACTTGCAATACCATGCGCCACAAATATTCAATCAATGGTGTTTTGTCCTTCAAGTTGACAAATTCCCCGCCTTTTCCTCTTATTTGCCGAAAGGATATCTCTTCGAAGTCGGGTAACAATCACATTTTGTCCCAAGCACCAATCAGCGTGTCTAATATTGTTCCTGAAACCCTTCAGTGAATCGACAACAGGAAGTCGGCATTCTGTGAAGATAAAAGTTCGTCTGAATCGAGTTAAACCTCCAATGCTCAATCTTTGACCAAAAGATAAATTGGCCTATTTGGTTGGCGAGGGAAAGAAGAGACTAGCATCGAAATGGCTGGTGTGTTGCTTGAGTCGCTCACAAGAAAACAGCTTATAATTTTTACCGGTGTTGCGTTGGCTTCAGTCGTTATATTTTTTGTTCTTGGAGGCACTAAAGGTAATGTACCTGTCCGGTGCTTTGAAGTTGAGAATTTCTAATTTGTTGCACTCATGATCCGGAGTCCTTATCCGGTGTTTAACTGGTGCACCAAAAGCAAATCACGGTTCTGGTAAGCTGAATCTTATCTATGTGTGTACTTTATCAGCTGTTGCTCTATTCTCAAATAAACATAAGCACAAATTTTATTCACTAAACATTTTTCATTGTTGAATAATAACACTGTGTTGAGTGAATGAATGAAACACTTACAAGCACGATTGCGCTAATTTTAATTAAGTGGCAATTCAAGATTCTTTGCATTCCTAAAGTCACTTTTTAAAATGTCATTAACTTGCAAATAAGCTAGAGCACATTCAAACTGATGCACATTATAGATAACCCCCGTCCCACAAATAATCAACACTTTTCACACAAAACTGTTTTTATGAAAAAAATTCCAAGAGATAATATGCATAATCGAAGTAAGTAAAGCTAAAATTATTTATCTTTATTTCTTGGTATTTCTTGGTAATATAGAAGTTATGCCACTAAATTTTTTTTGGCTGGATTTTTTAAAACCCAGTTCCAGGATTAACTTTGCTATTAAAATTCCCATCTGTCTTCTGCTGGGGGCGGTATATTTTTTGATGTGAAGAGCACCTACTTGGTTGTCCTTTGAATTTTGAACACGAGAATCTGTGAAATTCATTGATTGCCAAAAACTAATGTAAATATCCCTTTTAGGCAATGTATCAATAGTTTTTATAACTGTTTAAATTTAATATTTTTCACAGTATCGACACCTGCTACTGCATTACTGCACATTGCAACTCCATGTAACTCCAAGGGAAAGCCATGGGGTGAAGCATGGTATCGGAGAACATATACAGATGGCAGCAAAGAGGTGAAGGATGCCAATGCTCCATGTGAAGAGGGTATGTTTCTATGAAATGATAACTCACAAATTTCATTAAATATTCGGTGAATATTGAGGGTGATGAAGGGATAAAGCTTGACATTTAAAGATATGAAAATTTGTGAATCATGGCCCCAGAATGATACAGAAAATTATATTAAAATATGATGAAACAAAACTAACCAATAAATATTATCGAATGATAAAATAGCAACATACAGCCAAACAAATGGCAACTCTTCAAAGCTAAGCTGTCATTTCTCTGAGATCCTATGTTCTTTATGTGTTTCTAGTTTGTTCTGTAAGCTCATACATTTGTTTTTGAATGATTTTAGATCTCAGGCAGTGTTAAGATATCCGAGTGCTCAACATGTAAAAGTGAATTTTTTAAAGCACTCATTTGTATGGACAGGTCATTTGTCCTGGGCTAACTGCAGGATGTGGTAGATTGTCATGTTTCTTTACTTGCTGCTTTTAGTCGTCTTAGTGTTTCCTCAAGGCAGTTATTTGAGGCTGGGTGGAAAATACCAAAGCTACCATAATATTTTTTGTTTGAACCATCAACTTTAAGGGTTGAATTTATAGGTGTTCAATATTTCTCCTTGTGCATATGCTTTCTGCAAAGTACAGTTTTGTATTTTTTTGTGGTGACAGTAACATTTATTGAAAGCTCATTTGATGAGTCAGCATAGTGTACATAGCGTTTGATTAATTCACTTTCCTTTTGTTTAGTGACAATTGGCAAGATCAATAGCAAGATAGGCATCAGTGATGTCGTTTTCAGTGTTCATATGCCTCATCCTGGTCTTGAATTCAGCCCCTATCAACAATTTGTGGTTGTTTCAATGAACACAGAAATAGATATGGAGTTTGACGCAAAAGTTGGTCCTGAAGTATTCAACCGTACTAAAGGTGTGATCATTTATTGTTTGTTTCTCACATTTAATCTTACATTAGCTCACATTAGTACGAGGATAGAAAGCTAGATAAAGATATCTTTAAGTTTACAGTTGGAATATATGTGGGGCTAAACTTAAAACCTTTGTAAATAGAGCTTTTACAGTGTTGCAATATCTGACCTTTTGTTTTCTATAAATAGATTTAGATGCCAAGTTAAGTTGAATTGTTCAGCTAAAAAGTTATTTTGCATTTCAAGTTTTCATCACACACTGGCTGATGTTAAGATTTAAGTTAGTTGAAAAAAATGTGGTTTGTTCAATCTGTAAATCACTTACTTCTGTGAAAGTGTTGCAAAATGAACTAAAGTTTTTGTAAATATTAACTTGTACCTGTCAAATCGTGCCTTTTTGTGTAAGTTGTATGTAGATTAGCAACTCTTATGGAATAAAATCCTTCATTCTTATCTGGTTGCTTTAAACAATATGAAATATTTTATGGTCATGTTTGAGTTAATGAGAGCATGCATGCTGATAGGTTAAATATTGGCTAGCTGTACTTAATCTTGTACAACTCTGGGTATTTGAAATATATTGAAATTTGAAACTGAAAGATGTTCATCATTGTAGTTTTGTAAGAATGTGCTAAATGGGTTGAGTTTTTGATGAATTTTTTGCTTTTATTTAGAATGTACCATTTACTACAAAGCAAAAGTTGGATACAAGGATAAATTATCAGACAAATGGACACTGTATAAACAAACTGACAATGAAAAAAGACCCCTGAAATGTCTGCTTACTCAGTATCGCACAGAGGTAGAATTTCCGTTTTACTTTGATTTACTTTTATGTGACATATAATTTTTTCAAATTAGTTTGTTAGCATAGCTGAAGTTTGTTAGCAACATAACACAAAAAATTGCAATGATTAATCTAATGAAAAACACTCTTGAGAGGCTGGAGTTCCTCTTTAAATATATGTATCACTAATATTTTAATTATGTTGCGTATAAACTGTACCAAAGCAAGCTAAATAATTTATAAACCTTTGTTTGTTATCTACAGGTGTGATCTAAGCAATGACTTTTATTATTAAAGGTGCTGTGTGCTTTCCCTGTTTGAATAACAAATCATTCCTGTTATTCATGGCTCGCGATTATTTTCAGGGTGACAAAATGGAGGGCTATTACACTTGTGAGGACATGCATTTCCTGGAAATTGGCAGCATACAACATCCGTATTATTTAATAAACATGCAGCTGAAACCAAATACCCGGTGCTTTGGTGTTTTGAAGGGACTGCATTTTGTTGTGAGTATATAAGTTTATCATTTTTGGTGTTGCAAAAATGGCAAAAATAACGCCAACCTTGAAACTCCTTTTATACCCTAATCTCCTTTGAATATACTAAAGAATAATTCACAGCCAAGAATTTTGAAGTTTGTGATTTTTTGGAGTCCCGTTTGGGATTTTCATTGTAGCGTTTCTTATACTTTCGATACCGTTATCTGTAGGAAATTCACCAGAATGGATCATACACAAGGGCCTGGTTCATAGCAAAAACAGTTCTGACTCCGTTTCTCATAGCAGCATTAATATTTTTCTTCCGCCGCATCAAGGCCCAGCCACGGGCACCGATCCTACTGGAGAAGTGAGTATTTTATGGTTTCTGTTTCGTTTTACGTGATGTTTTGTTACCTTCTTATATTTAATGAAATGTTCTATATTTAATGAAATGTTCTAATACAATGAAGTATTCTCTACTTTGAAAGATGAGATGTAGGCAGGATAGAGGCAAGATAGATACTGAATCGGGACTGCGAGAGGGCTACAAGAACGCCAACCGCCCCCCTTCAATACCTCCTAAGAAGTACTTTTTATCATTGCGGTGCCGATACACCTAAATATTTTCTAGCTTTGTAGAGGGCTGAGTCTTTCAAGAAAAGCACTCGTCAAGTCAGACGTTAAGACATGTATTCGGTTCGCGTTCGACCGTCAGACACTGTGTTAATGATTTTTGTTTAATGCCTGATGATTTTTGAACCATACCACTAATCTTTCCGATTTTCTTTGCATCTGTTACCTGTGACATTCTGTTTTGCAGATTGACAGCTGGGTTGGGGTTGTCCCTTCTCTTCTTAGTTTGTAAGTTCGTTTTCATCCATTCCTTTTCTACTATTCAATAACTTTACATATTTTTTAGCGTAGAAACTCTTACAAGCTCGATAATAGTGATTGATTCCTTTTATACTTCTGTTCGTTGTTCATGAATACTTCTGCTAAATGAGTAATGGTTCATAGCTTTTTATGACGAGAGACAAGCATCACTTTAAAGGCACTATGTCCCATCAGTCGCCTGTTCAGGGTTAACAACAGGCTCTGCGATGCGTTTATTGTAGAGAAAACGTTTATAAGTCCCGATTTGCCGACTGGAAACTTAGCAATAGCTTATTGTATAGTCCAACCAATGGAAATTTAAAAGGTCATCGAAATTCGTTGGGAAATTGTGCCTTTAAATTCGCTACAGCTATTCATTGTCAAAATTTCATTCACTTGATGTTCGTTAGCAAGGCAAAATGTATGATCTACCAATTTATTTTTTCCTCACTTTTTAGATATCTAGCTTTTCCTCCTTAATTTGGGCATACGTTCATTTGATGATAATACCTTTTTAGTACCCATTGAATGGCTTACAATCGCATTTGATATGCCGTACATGTTGCTACTATCAGATTTGCGCCAAGGCCAGTTCTATGCCTTTCTTCTATCCTTCTGGTGCATTTTCGTCGGGGAGCATATTTTAGTAAGTATATTTATAGAGGTATATTCTATTAAGGATGAAATTCTGACACTGTTTTTTATCGTAGGTATTGATTTACTTTCAACGTTTAAAATGCCTTTTTTCTAGAATTTGTTGTATTTGTATTTGTTACTGCCCATTTGCCGAAGGTAGTTTTTGGGACTCTGAGAAGCGTGGTTTTCCTGGTCCTTCATCTCGATGTGACCATTCCTCATGATTCCTATGCCTGGAATATCAGAGAGCTGGCGATGCTCCTCATTACAAGTGAAATGATGGTCATGTCTGTGTATCGAACCACAAACCCTTGGATCTTTAGTCGGTGACCCTAACCACTGAGCCATTATAACACCTAAGAATTATCTGTGTTATATTATCTCTGCCCTGTGTTGACAACTGTCTTTTTCTGTATACATTAAGTGAGCCGTTCTTTATCGTTTCTGAAACTGTTACATAGGTTCTGTGGTCCGCAGCCGCATGATTTTCTGAGAGGATTCCCAGTAAAATTCACTTGTTATCATGGATGGCCTTAATACTTATTCATCACTGCATAAAGAACCCAGGGTTTTCTAGTCAAATGGGGTCATCTCATTTTGGCTATGAGCCATCTATTTCTTGAAATTTTCCTATAATCATGCCACCTAATGTCTACATCTAGACGTTTCTAACGTTTCTAAAACGTCCTTTCAATTTGCAAATTTTATGAATCTAACCTTCGTACTTTATGTCTCTCCCAGGATCAACAGAAGCGTGGAACTTGGCGGAATTATAAATGGCAGCTAGTTTTTGTCATTCTCGCTTGTCTTGCTCTCCTGATCTTTGATTTGATCGAAAGGTGAGCGTTTTATCTATATGTTATCATTGTAGCGTTATGGTTTAGCACAGAGTAAATCTTGTCATTCTCTTAACCTTGTGCTCTGTTTCAAAACCCGATCTTTTGCTTTGGTTTGGAAGCTACTCTTGGCACATTGCTGTTGGATCATATTCACTGGCTTTGTTAAACTTTTTTACAGCAATGCCGGGCAGAGGTTTTACCAGATTTTTAAAGGACCAGATTTAAATAGTCATATGTTTTTTATAAAAAGTCCTGAGCTTTTGACTTTCTAAATCACCTATTATGTGACGGTTCTAGACTCGCTTTTTTAAGTATTGAATATAGTGTATTAAGATGAGGAACTGTAAGAATTAAGTTTCCTACAATCAACACATTTACACAATGTGGTCAAGACTTAACAGAGTGTTTTTCTAGGGGAGTTCAGCTGCATAACCCTTTCCATACTATTTGGAAGAAAGATAATGGCGAAACTGCTGCTGTATCTTTTCGAATAACTATTTTAGGATTATTCGATATTGATGTTTAATTGCGTAATACTGATCACGTAATTTTGATTTACTGATTATAGTGATTAAGTATACTGATCAAGTAATTTTGATTTACTGATTATAGTGATTGAGTATACTGATCAAGTAATTTTGATTTACTGACTATAGTGATTAAGTATACTGATCAAGTAATTTTGATTTACTGATTATAGTGATTAAGTATACTGATCAAGTAATTTTGATTTACTGATTATAGTGATTGAGTATACTGATCAAGTAATTTTGATTTACTGACTATAGTGATTAAGTATACTGATCAAGTAATTTTGATTTACTGATTATAGTGATTGAGTATACTGCTCAAGTAATTTTGATTTACTGATTATAGTGATTGAGTATACTGATTACGTATTATGATTTTCTATCGGGTGAAATGTCTGAGGTGAAATTTTAGGACAGCCCTAGCAGTGATAGACTGGTAAGGATGACACTCGACTGGAGTGAGACAAACATAGGTTTTATTCTGGGTGGTCGACAATTGTTTACAGCTGAAGTAATAATTATTTAAGTATTGTAACATGCCAACAAACTAGTTTTTGATTTATGGTAAATACAATCAAACGAAACTACGGGCCAGCCTTGTATTCCCCTGTTGAATAATGTAATGCTGTGTTTCAATCAAAACTGTTTCAATTGAAGATGTGTTGCTTACATTGGTTTGTTTGCTTAACGAAATTCAGAAAGGCTTCATCATTGTCGCTGCCATATCTTCAATTCTTTTTGTTTTATTCTTCTTTGGTTTGGTGATCAAAGTTTTTCGACACATGAGCGTCAAGGGCAACGCGCTTCCAGTTATGCAAGAAGCACGGAGGATATACTATCAGGTACTGTATGTCTTTATTTCACGACCATCCTTCTTAGAGAAAGTATACTGTCCGGCAGTGCGTCTCCAAAGTGCATCTTTAAGGTATGGCTCTACAATGACAAGACAAGCCCCTTATGGCCCAAGAAAATGTTCAACTTTTAGAAGTTTTGTTAGCACAAGAAAAGGGTTTTCATCAATCGAAATTTCTCAAAATGTTCTCGTTAAGTGGATAACATCTTATTACCATTGCCTGATGATCTCATTTAGCACGAAACTTGAGGTTATATCTAAAAATCGTCCTTCTCTATACACCAAAACGTGTATCTCAATATGTAAAAGCAAAGAAAAACAATTTTCTGCGCGTTAACTACGGAATTGACAAGCTGCTCGATTTTGAAAAATATACGATTTCACTTGAGAAAAAATGTCCTAAAATGCCCTAAATGTCTCTAGGAGGTCCGAGTGTCCTAAAGATACGTGGGGGATTTTACCCCCTGCCTTTTCTTTTCAGTGTGAAACTGTAATTTATATGAACGTCTTGCAGGGGGTGATATACCGATTCCGTGCTCTCGTGACAATTACTCTGATGTGTGTAATCATGACCGTTTTGTGCTTCGTTTTGGATCAAGTAAATGAAGGCCATTGGAAATTCATTGAGGACAACCCGGTCAATGACGTCGTTCAAGTATCTAGTAGGTCTTTTTACAGTTGTAGTACCCACATTGTTATGAAATCACCTTACCCTTTTTCACCGATTTTATTTTGCCCATTTTCTGGAATTTCATGGTTTTGAGGAGTTTTCTTTTGGGGGAGCTATAATAGCTATGTGACGAAGTTATTCCTCTGAACCTTGGGTGTACTTCTGTGAATTGAAGAAGCGGAGTACTCGCCGAGTTTATCGCAGAAAACAAAAGCAAGAAGAAGAAAGGGTCTCTTTGTTAAGTAAACAAGGAGGCTGAGCCTCTTTGAGCACACCCCCTTACCCCTTTTAAAGTTTCATAGTAGTTTGTATAGCATGGTATGTATAGTATAGTATGTATGGAAAGATAAAGGCCTGCGGGTTTGCAAAACCGCCTTCTCTCTTATCGTTTACTTTGGTTTTTACCCCGCCTGCTAAGGTTTTTACTATTGTTCTTTCTAAGGCGCACTGCACTTTGGGACATTTGGAATGTGGAACGTCTATGTCATATCAGTGTTGATTCTCTATTCTCCAAATGAAGCCACCGATTCATCTACAGGTATTGGCTCAACACTTACCATTCATTTTCGCAAACTGTTTCTCATGGCTGGTTGTAGAAGTATCTGTTCAAATTCCGATCCTCGGTGTTATATTTCGACAGCTAATCTAGTTTTAGATCAGTGTCAGTTTTATTCAAAAATTTAACTAACTCTGTATCGCAGAGAACGTTAGCTTTTTGTTTCCAATGACGTAAGAATTGTTGTAAGGTCTTTTGAGCTACTTGGGGGTGTTAAACACTTTATCTGTAATATGCAATGAAGAAAATGTCCTGCAACGAAATCTTGGGGTTGAAAACTGGAATGTTTGTAAGTCTACAATTAGTCAAGATATTTATTTCTGAGATCTGTCTATACACAACAAGATTTATGAAACCGTTGCAAAAAAAGTCTTGTTTTTAGCATTTTTTTATATTCTAATTGATTTTGCGAAGTTGATTGTCTACACAGGGTAAAAAAAACCAGAGTAAAGCCACGCCTTCTATATCTATTATTATATTAGCCATAAGCCTAATTTTGGACGGGGACTTGTCATTTCGTTTCGAAATTTGGACCGATAATCTCGTACATGTCTGAAAAGATGTGACCTATAATTCTGCAAACATGATGAAAACTATGCCCAAAAATTCCGCTAGGCAAGGAACATCTTTCAAATGACAACAAAATCATACAACTAATTTTGTACGTCCTTTTCCCTAAAATCTCAATATTACACATATTTCATACCTTCATTTCTGATTGGACATTCATTTTGTTAATGCTGAATTTTCCTCCTTATAGTTTTGCAATATGTTCCTAAAATGGTACCCATAAATCTACATGTTTCTTCAAAAAGGTACCCCCAATTTTCCATGTCCTCTTTATGCAGAGTTTTCCAATGTCTGTGAATTTATTTGTGTTTTTAGTACGATACAGAGCTGCCAATGCGGAGCAACGAGAACATTTGACAATAGATGATCCTTCAGAGGACAGCCTCAACGATGCTTCAGTTTCAACTGTGTACCAGTTGTCTGGCCAGCACATTAAAGAGTAAAGGGTGCTTTTGAATGTTCACCTTCATGTTGGTTATGAAACGACAGAAGCAAAACCTCAGCCCATACTTCAGTTGCAAAATGCGAAAAAATAATATTTTGTAGTTTTTCAATATTTTAAACGCAGTGACGAATTTTTTCTAAACAAACCGTATACACACCAGAATCACTAATGGTACCGTTGAAAAATGTTGGTCATACCCAGTATATTTATATCATGTAGCTTAAGCATTCGTGCTTCGATACTGGTGTATCATACCTTAGAATTTGTCAATTTCTTTAGCACGAAGATTCGATATGTTCATTCCGAATTACGAATGTATCCAATGTCGTCTTTTAAGCTTTTGTATGCAATTATTATTTGCAATTCTTTCTTATATTTTATATGATATGAAATTATTCCCGTAACTCTGTCCAATATCCTTCTTTGTGCAAAATCCTGCAAAGCTGTCTGTATTCCTGTATTTTGCGGTATATGTATTTGTATTCGCATTTTTGTGAATTTTTTGAATTATTTTGAAAGAAAAAACTGAGTTTTTTAGAAATAACGGTGAAAACATTCCCTTTTGGGGAAATATCTTTTGGTAATTATTTTGGGAGGCTTATTTTGATTAAAGAATGTCTTGAGGAACCAACCTGCTTGAATCCAGGCGCGTGAATCACGAGGTGTGGTCAGATCGAGAGGAAGGACCAGGACACTGCTCGATAAGCATAAGCTTCTCAGTGTCCTAAAAACTACCTTTGGATGATAGGTAGAAACAAATGCCAATACAAATACAAATACAATTACGATTATTAAATCAATTCTGAAATTAAATATTATGAAATCATACTGCTTATCACAACCAACTTCAGTAGGTACTCGAAACCTAGTAGGTACCAAGTAGGGAACAAACCAAGTAGGTACCCGAAAATGTTCGTGGGCTTAGTTTTTATAATAAACGAACGAATATAACTTTCAGTTCTCTAATTATGCTACCGGTAAAACCTCATTTTAGGGCCTACATAATATGGGGGCTTAGGAGGTTCATGGCTTATCACTTTTTTGCTAAACAAATTATTTAATTTAACTGTTTTCATATAGATAAACTACCTGTCGACTTAAACAAATGAATCCACAGATAAAAATATCGGCAGAAAGTTTACCACATCGGGGGCTAGAGAGGTAACAGGACAATTTTTATTTACTTTGCTACCCCAACTCCTCCAATTTAGAATCGGTGGCAATTTAGAATTTTTGAAGTCAGTGAACCCGCCATTCTTGATTTTGGGTTGGTGTCCAGGCCCCCAAATAATAATTCTCTCGTTCAGAGGCGGTTATTCAAGAGAAGGCGCGAAGATGTCCGCTGGAATAATGTGTTTTGGATTTGTTATTTGTCTACATTAACTCAACTTGGTAAGTCAATGCCCTTGCAAATGTTATGATTTGTTATTTTGACGATAACCTATTTCCATAGTATTCTCTTGACGCGAGAGGTTGATTTTGGCAATAGATATGGATCCGAGAATTTAGGCCGTTTTGAAAAACTTGCATCGAAAGTATTTAAGTTAAATATACGACTTGTTTTTTTTCAATTTAGCATAAATGGCCTGACTTCTAGCACTAAAGAAAGTAGAAGAAAAGTTTTCAGAGCTTTTAGCTGCAATCAAAATTTGATGATTAGCTGAGACAGTGGTGGGAAAAAGCTTTTTGGCCTAATGTGAAGAATTACAATGAACTGCCTGATGATGGAGAGATCTAAGAGAAACTGGCAGCTACACTCGTGTTTTCTGTTGATAACATGTTATCAACAAAATTGTCATTAATGCATAGACGGCAATGTAAGGGCATCAAACTTGAGAAGCAAAGTCATTTTGTTACAAACAACTCTGAGGTGTATTACCTACTATAACAGATTTCATAATTAGGCTCATGCACACATGGCAAGTGAAGAAATGGACAAGGAGCAACAAAGGAGGCTTTTTTGAGCAAAGTGAGAATAAAAGGCATATTTACACCATAGGTTTAACATGTATGTTGTGCTAGGTAGGTTGGTTGTGTATAACCACATAGGGCATTTGCTGGTGACATTGGAAATCCAATTTGCATGGCAGGATTTTAAACATGGTGATTATTAAAACTCTTGTTACAGGGCCTCTATGGAGAGATGATAATTAGATCTGAACCCTATTTGCCTTCTCCTAAAACAAAATCTGGATGATTATGGAATTAGTGCCAGACCTAGAAATTGCCTGGTTGATAATTCTTGCTTGACCAAGGATAAGAAAATAGTAACCTAGATTTAATGCTCATGGTTTGGAAATAATCAGTTGCAGTTGTCCCCTGCATGATAACAGGCTGTTATCTGATCAGCTGCCAGCTGGAAGGTTTTGCCAGCCTACCAATGAAACTGTATATGAAACTTCTCTGTGCAACAGGGCAAACATTCTCTCTGATAAGGATTTTGCCCAGATCAACAGAAAATTTCAACAAAGGCGAATATTATGACAACAGCATCCAGTGATGTCATTATGTTAAATCTTAAATAATGAAGCAAGCCATTAACTCGAGGAAGAAATTGAAGAAAATCAAAGCCACCCTGTATATATATATATATGGTAATGCAAATAACTCCATCAAGAGCAAAGCTGGATGGAGCCATCTAGAAAAAAGGAGAGGTAATTTTGTGCTCAAGGATTGATTCCCAAGAAAAAAGGCTGGCATAAATAGTTATGGTACATGGAAAGGCTACACGATTAACTTGGCAAAGGATTTTAAACAATTAGGGGACTTTTGGATGGATAATGGATGGATAGATCACAGCAAATGCTAGTTGAAAGGAGAAGAAAATAGCAGTAATCAGATAAATTTCCACAAAGTTGCTGTGAGGGTTTAGTATCCCAGGCAACAAACTGCTTCAAAAATATACAGAAACATATATCAGAAAAGAGGAGTGTTCTCTATAAAAAGAAGAGAGTTCTCTAACAAAGTAAAGAGAAATTTTTCCTGCCATTTCTGTGAAACAATAATGCCATAAGTTTTGATATCAATTTTGCTCCAAAAGTACTTCAATGATTAATTAGTATGTGCCCAGCATATTCTTTGTTTTTTACAGCTCTGTACAAGGATGCGTTCACCATTGAAAGTTGGACAAGTTAATTTTATTCATTTTATTAAGCCTAATTCTTTTAGTATGAACACTAGGCTTCATCGTTACAGTTTACACTAAGCATAAATGGCATTTAAGAATCCTGATGTAAGCTTTGCATTTGCAGGGCCATGGCTTCACTTTCTCAATCACCCAACAGAAGTTATTTTGGAAGGTAGGGTAAATTGTTGGAGAAATATCTATACATTGTGTTGTCCATTTTAATGCACATAATTAAGAATAATCAACTACTATTATTGTTTTAAGTCATTACCCAGTTATGTGGGTTTTTGAACCTTTTTCTAATCTTTAGGTAAAGCCTCCAGTGTCTCTTCTTAGTATCCTATTTTTTTGCCATTTTGTGATCAAGGCAACAAAGAAAAATATCTTTAGCTGTATGTTTAACAATCACATCAGGATTTAAATTTCCATTCACCTTTTGGGGGTTATAGTATGCTATAAATTCACTATTATTGTGCAATTTAAAATTTCGATCTCACAATTGGTCATGGCCTGAAAATATGTTTGTCATTTGTTAAATTTTTATTTACATAAAAATGGCTGTGAACACATCAAGGAAAACTAGATCTGTTTTACTTGGAAATTTGCAAAGGCCTGTTAAGACCTTTTTATTTTCAATGTTTAGATTTGAAGATGATTGTTTTAATGAAAAAAATCTAGACCATTGGATATATTTTCAACTGAAACATGCTTTGTCTGCAACTTATGTCTGCATTATAATAGTAGTTAGAATCCTGATGAGTATGTTTAAATATTTAGTTGTCTCTTCTTAGACGCAGCAGAAGACCGCTTGGTATAGTCGAAAGAAAGACTTCCAATGGCCTTGATGATGTCTCTGGCTACTTTCCTGATTCAGGTCATCCAGTTTCCATTTATTCCTTCATGTTTTTATTTAGTCAATTATTTTTTATCTATTCTTGAAATCATTAATCACTGGTTCGATTTGTCTTATCTAGTCAAACACTCCCAAGCAATTTCCAAAGTGTAGCCTGTTGAAGATAATTTTTAACCTGCCATTTTATAGTTCTTGGTGGCATTTAGGTAGGCAGAGCTGTGGACACCTTGATGTGTAAAACAGAATGAATCTAAGCTGCAGTTTCTTGCCTGTTTGTTTTTCCTATTGAGAATACAAAATTGAATGTTTGCCTTTGTTTATGCTGGTCTACCAGTTTTGCTACAATGCATATTTTTATGTATTTTATCAAAATACACTTTAGTTGGTAAATGTTATCTTTAGAGCCAATAATAAAAGACAACTAAACTAAACAAAGGAAGATATTAGGAAAGCCCTGAATAATATTGATCAGGTGACATAATTGTTGTCTCAGCAGTACTATGAAGAGAATCAATCATACAAAAAGAACTATGTCCAACTGATTTTGCTACGTGTTTATCATTTTGACAGCTGCCCTAAAAGGAATTGTATCTTGTTGGTGTCAGTGGCAGAATAACAACTTTTTTAAATTAGTTTTCTTATTCGTTTATTTTTTTTGCAGATGAAGAAAATGCAAGCAGTTCTATGGAAGAAGATATAGGTAAAAACGCAATTGATTTTGAGAATTTTGATGCTTTATCTTGATTTTTAAATCAAATTGTTGTTATAATGTGTTCTAAAGCAACAACATTTTACAGTTTTCAAAGTGCAACAGATTCGCAGTTTGGAATTATGTTTTGCCACTGTGTTTCATTTGCACTACACATCACAAGTCTCTATAATGTCCTTATTATATTATTTATTTTGATGTTTAGGGTCACAGTAATTAGGGTCACCGATCACAGATCCAAGTGTTTAGGGCTCAATCTTTGCAATGACTACACTTTTTCAATTAAACTGTGAAGAGTCGCCAGCCCTATGTAATTCTAGTAAATTACAAAATTACAAATACAGCTACAAAATGCTAATCAACCAAATGTTGATCAGTCAGTAACATTGTGCGCATTAAAAATAATTTGAGAACTCAAAGCAGAAGTGGGCTAGAACTCTATAAGTCGGTTTAACTGCTACGTATAAAAATCTCGGTTATATATTGACTCTAAATACTTGTGGCATATTGATTAAAAGGAAGCAATCTTGTTTTCTTTCAATAGATGAAAGCCCTGAACTTATAACATCAGCTGATAAATCGAAAGACTTCATCAATCAAAGGTTCGTTTTCCTTCTGTCTATTCAAGCAAAACTCTCCGTGTTATATTCAAGTTTTAACTCCATGTGTTGCTTGTTTTTGACCCTCTATCATCATATATCAGGCCTTGCTCTAAGCAAAATTAAGGTGCTATATAAAAAGAGCCCTTTAGAAACCCTAGGTGCTCTATGTCACACCTCTACATAAAATGTCCTTGAGAGCTTCCTTTGAGAGCTTTGGAAGCAATGCGATAATTTCAGTGGATATGTGATCGCTTATTTGCACAGGTGATTTTAAGCTATTAAGAAAAAGCAGAAAATAATACTTCAACAGAAGATCATCGTTTGCCCGAAAATCAAATAAATCTACCAGAGAATACGATGATGGCCCGTGTCCTGTCCTTGATGGTTATTAGAGGGTTATTAAATTAAAAATGGTATCGAAAACCCAACGTTGAATTTTCTCAAGAGGTAATCTTACGCAAGGCATAATATTGCGGTCTGTTCGTTTTGAGGAGCTCTATAAATCGCTCTCAAGACTTTTTGGGGCGCGCTCGATCGAGCGCCTTTGCGGGCAAGGCCTGAATGGGACCACAAACGTCACACATAAAAACTAACCTTGTTTGTTCTTCAAGCATTGGCGATTTCTGCCAATAGTTCTTGGAATGCCTTGTTGGTCAGTGTTTCCTGTGAACACTAGCTGTTTCCTGTGGAGAAGACCGTAGCCTCACCCCTTTGCCTACAATCAATGTCGGTTGTAGAGTTAAATAACATAGCTATCTGATAGGAATTCATTAGACCATACCGAACATCTTAACTCTGCATAGAACAGAATTGTTCCAGGGGGAGAGGGGGTGTAGTATAGGATTTGTTGTAAAAGTTGAAGTAACTACGCCTAGATTTTTGATAGGGATTGTAGCTAAAGAAAATATTTTTATGTTTTCATTTTTAATGATTTGTCATGTAATGAAATGATTTATTTTGTAGCATGCAGCATGATGACACTCGAGAGGCTGTGAATGAACTGTTCACAGAAGAACGTAGAAATGAGGATAGTGATGTTAATATGCAGACCGTATTAGAAGATCTGCCAGTGCTTGAAAAAAAGTTCGAAAACATTCCTCAGCCAGTGCAGGAAACACCAATAAGAACGCCAACGGCAAACTTAAGTTATGGTGAAGCATTTGTCGGCCTATCGAATTTGAAAATGTCCGCGAATTCATCAAAGCAAAATAGAAAGCAAACTACTGCATCTACATCGACCGAAGCAGTTTTAAATCAAAGTACCAACAACGAAGAGAGAGTTGACGAAAACAGTATGAATGTACCTACGGTTACCAAAAGCAAACGGGACATTGGTGTTGAAACAATACTTGACAGTGAAGTCAAAAGTGACAGCGACGCTCATAGAACAAGGGATGTGGGTGTGGGAACGAGTTGGCTTCAGAAGAGTAAATCCCGTAGAAAAGCATCTAAAAAAGACGATGATAATACTTATTATGAGCACGGAGAAGCAGATGATGTTTATAAACGAGTCACCGCTCGTGGTTAGTATTTATATGGAGCATGCGATGTCACAATTTTGTCACTTTTGAAGATGAGAAGTCTTTACTTTTTACTTAAGAATATTATACCAGCATTTTATCACACAGTTAGCTCATGTACAATATATGTGCTATGGTTTAGACCAACATTCGATACTTGTTAAACGTCTTCGGTACATCCTTTATTGGAATTGGTTCTTTTGACATTAAGAGATGATTATACCCAAACCCTAAGGGATAGATGTCTTTAAGCGATAGATTTCCTAAAGACAATCAACAGCAGTGTTGTCACCCTTCTGTCTCTCCAACCAAAGTCTTGTCTTAAGTAGCTGAAAGATTTGCTTTATAGAATTCTTTGTTATTCAGTGAGCCCCTGCATTCTTTGGTCTTGCTTTAAAGGTGTATATAAGAAACATAGGGTCGAATGCTCTTAAACTAGGTTCTTATATCTAACAGTGTATTTTCGTTTTGAAGCTCTTCAGTTGTACCTGATTGGAGGGGTGTATCGAACAGTAGATATTTCAGGGGACAATGTTTTTAAAAATGAAGGCCTCACGATTTGCCAGGACTAAATTAACAGGTGCTTAATAGAAGAAGGACATTCTGTTTGTGCTCTAATTGGAATTTTCTTTGCGGTTACTTACTTTATTGTATGAAAATACAGTTATAGATGTATGCGTGAATGTTGACATGTGAATCCTCGAAATATCCTGCTTAACCCGGAGATATTCATATGCCAGCTTCTTCTGGTTTTCTCGCACACTCGCCGCTTCCCTAAATCTTTTTTAAAAGGATTCCATCAAAGAAGATATGATATCGATCTTGAGCAACCCATTACTCCACCAGCCATTTCCAGTTTTGATCTTATCAAAGCTACAGGCAATTAAGCTCTCTGAAAACCTGCTGTTTAGATTAGTTTCCGCTATTTTCTATTGCTGACCGTTTTTATCTTTCCATATCTTTGGTAAATGTTTAATTTTCACCGCTTTAATCTCCAGGTCACAGAAAGCTACGGAACAAGCAAGAGAGATTTTATTTAGGTAGTGGTGCCTTGTCGTCATCAGATGATTACGAAGAAGAGAAAACAAGGTGATCTTTGCCATTTGGCCATTTGAAAAATTTGCTTATTGCCCAAATGTCATTACCTGTAATCAATAAACCCAAATCCTGCTTGAAATGATTTTTTAACTCTTTGATTTAATATTTTCATGATTTCCAATTTAGTCCTAATCGAAAATCACAAAAAACTTTATTATAGAATATCATAAAATATCTTTCTTAATAATTTATTATGAGAAAGAATCAATTTCGTTTTGATAAACCAGCACTAGGAGCTATGAAGTCTACATCACTGAATAAGAAATTTAAATGGTAAGAAATCGAAGATTTTACGATAGCGTTGACGCTTTTTTAAAGTAGATCTTGCTTGTGCAACACACCACAAGTGCATCCCGTTACAGCAATTGAGGTGAAAATACATTTACAAGTATGAATGCAAATTTACGCTTTGATATAGAGCAAAACGATTATAGGTTGCAACTTCGAGTTTCATGTGATATTAAAGCGAAGAGTTGCATGGAAATTGTGTGAAATGTGGAGTTCGGAATTGCAAGGTAGAATGGTCTTGTTCTTTACACCAAAGCATGTTTAGCTCTGTATATACTGCATCAAGCATTGCAAGACAGACTTGTAATCTGTAATACTCATTTAATGTGAATGTAAAGCGGAACTTTGAACCTGCTAGATACTAGCGATAACAAAGACATAAAAAACCATTTTACGGTAATTCAGGGGAGATTATAAAGTGTTTCTATTTCCTTAGGCCAAAAAGAATACCTTGGAGGGGAGGCTACTCTCGAAAGAAACAGTCTGAATCACAAGTTGATAGAAAGCAAACAAACGTTTCAAAGAAGAAAAGCAACAAAGGATCGGATATGAATCCTGCACAAGAGGCTACCACGTCAGTTAAAACACTCCAGAGGAGTTATAAGAGTTCTCTCAAAAGCAGCAACTTTGAAAAACCTATGCAAGATGCTAGGCATTCAAAGAGTCAAAGCAAATCAACAATGAAGGAGAGATCGAAACGGATGGTAAAAAGTAGGCACAGAGATGCGAGTCCTGATTATTCTAATACAATTGTTAAGAAACCAAGGTCACGCGGGAGGGCTTTATCTGATGACAGGGAAAGTGATGACAGAGAGATGGCCAAAAGCGGTCGCTTTAATCGACTGAAAAATGAAAAGTCCTCGTCTTCAAGGAGGAAAGAGTCTTTAGATAAGGAAAATTCACTTGGTCTAGCAACGCCTAATTTTGGAAAAGAAACTCCTGATATGCAAAACAGGAGCATAAAGGGTTCTCAGACAAAAAGCAAGAAGAAGATTCAACGTATTGTTTTTCAGGACAAATCGAAAAAGCAACAGAAAAAAACGCCATTGAAAAATGCAGTTTCTAGTACAGGAAAGAAGAAAGAAACCAGCAAAATTGATGAGAAGGACAACATGCGTGAGAAGGTCATTGGGCGTGAGAAAGACAACGGACGTAAAAAGGACAAAAGACGCGGGAAGGACGATGGACGCGAGGATGACAACGGACGCGAGAAGAAAGACGGAGGTAAGAAGGAAAACGCACGTAAGAAGGACAACAGACGCGAGAAAGTCAGCGGACGTGTGGAGGAGAACGCCGATGACGATGAACTTGATTATGATGATGTTGATGATTCTGTTGTCAATGATGAGGAAGTTGATGATTCTGACTACAATGATCATGTTGACGACCAAATGGGTGAGAAATCATCTTATTATACAGATATTATTAGAAAATTTAACATAAAATTATTATATTATGAATCCCTATGCTTTTTAGCTTAGCGTTGTACCAACTTAGCTTAGATTTTATAAATCAGACCTCATCTGCGGAAAACACAACCACGTTTCCAACATCAAGATGGTAACTGTTTTCCTGCATTTTTAAATATCCTTTTATTCCTAAAAGTGATCACCAAGTCAATCCCCGGCTCTAAATAGCCCATCCGTGCCACATAGGTAAACCATCCAAGAAAGTTCTAAAATCCACTGGTGCCATATTTAGATTTTGTGCGGAAACGTCGCTGATTTCATGTTTTTGTAGCAATGTAAGCTCATGATCTTTCCTGGAAACATTTCAGATAATATGCACCCTACAAACGAGGTTGAAACACCAAAAAGCCGAACAGGGTCGAGTTGGGTCGGCCCATCGCCATTGCCAATGGTGGGCCAAGAGGGCAATTCTAGCCGTCATTTAGCATCTTTGTTAGCTGGTAAAAAGAAGACAAAGAAGACAGATGATTCCTTCGTAACCCCCCAGAGACGTGACAGTGTAAATACCTTGCCTGGAAGAGCAAGCTTGGAACCAGATGCTCCTTCGACGCGAAAACGGAATTCGAAGAAGCTAAGTAGTGATGTTGGTGAAACAGGAGGTGTAAAGTCACCATCAAGCAAAAGGCGCAGAAAAACACATACGATCTCATATGAGTCTTCCGCGAGTCGAACTAGTAGAAAAGGAGCTCGTTCAAGAATGTCATCTGCTAAGCGCATTGCCACGGAGGGTACGTATCACGTTTCTTCATTGAATATGGTCTACAACTTCTGCTAACGAACAGACTTTTAATCCGTAATGCATTCGTAGCAGTAGAACGAATGCCTTAGGATTTAATTGAATTAGACTTTGGCAAAATCGTCGTAGGAGAAACCGATGTTGCACCCTATCTCTGCCAAAAGCAAAGATAAGGTCACTTTTTGGTTAGATATTTTGTCAAGTCCAAAGTTGGTTTCATCCAGTCACTGATCATTGCTAATTCTTATACCTCCATGTCTGTTGTAGTTTTTTTACAGGAGCTGGGTAGAAGCTAAATGCTTTTATCCATATAGATAAATCCTCAAGGTTCTAAGATCCTCAAGAAGCATTGTTTTCATCTCTCATCTTTTTAATCAGTTGAGGCAGAACAGTCCCCAATAACTCCGATGAGATCCAAAGAAAACGAAAATGTCCAAAGTACTCCGTTGGCAAAAAGTCCAAAGAAAGCTGGTATGAATGTCTATTCAGGCTTAGCAACTTAAGTTTACTTTGATCAGTTTTGCTTCATGTTTACTGCGTTTTATGCCGATTTTAATTCACAATGCATCTACAGACAAACTTGCTGTCACCTTTCAAGGCGGATTTGATTGAACTGATCCAGCCAAACACTGATTTACTATTTGTTTTTAATTATTTAGCTGTTCGGTTGTAAGCATCTGCATTTCCAGAATTGAATTGAATTACATTTAGTTGACTCTGTTGTGTAGATTTGGCATTACTGATTTCGTACCTAATTTTGACAATATGCAAATAAGACAGCCCCCCCCCCCGCCCCCATTGACGCTACAGCCTCAAGCTCTACAGCAAGTCAAACAAATGCGCAGGAATAAGACATGGTCTATTTTTACTTCATTTTAAGATAGGATTTCACAAGCAGATAGCTTTGTTTATTAATTTGCACAATAATGCGCACAATAAATTTGCGAGGGCTTTTTTCCGCCTGTGTAGTTTTTCAAACCAACATTCTCATTTAATTCGCGCAGTTTACCTTGGAACCAGGGGCGTAACTAGGCCAATAAGTTTTGGGGGGAGGGGTGAATAGGGTTTCTGCCCTGCAAAATCGAATGGTGCCCTGCAGATCTGGAAGCAAAGTTATGTCTATAGGATGTTTATAAAAGCTTTACCAATGTACATTTGTCTTTACCAAGGATAAATTTATGAGCAATAAAAACAAATTTAGAACTTGATTGCCTATGAAATATTTGTTTATCTACGCGAGCGTAAATTAAATTTAAAATTTGATTTTGCTTTGCAATAAAGCCTACATCTCAGGATGAGGCAGATGTTTTCGGCTATTTTATAGGGACGGGGGCCACAAAATTAATTATGGGGGCCTAAGTATCAAGTTTAGTGAAGTAGGAGGACCCACCATGGTTGGGTGCGACGCAAAAGAAGATTTTTGAAATGTATTTTGAAGAAGGGCTAAAAAGGCATCTTCCAGGCTATAATTTAGCAAAATATTATACTGCTTAGGAAGGACAATTCGACGGTTCTCAGAAAAAACTGATTATTGTTTAAAGGGAAAAATCGAGGAGCGGTGGTGTCATGCTAAAACTCAAGTGACAGACCTTGGGAAAAAAAAGAGATTGTGACCTTTCGTTTCTGATTGCACATCAAGGTAAATAAGTTGGTATATAAACCAAGCAAAATTGGGATCTAAACAGTTTGTTCTCCTTTTTCACACACTGTTTTAAAAAGTAATAGAAAAAACGGTAAAAGCTCTTATCTTGAGAAAAGTGGGGAACTTCAGGCTCCTACCCTTCCCCCCCCTGTTGCGCCGTGCCTGTCAGGAAAAAAATTAAGGAGTGGTAAAACGAAATTTGGTAATACACACAAAAATCTCTTATAAGGTGAATAGTGTTAAAAGAATTGGCAAGGTAATGTATTTTCAACTTTGTAAATACTCAAATATAAAAAATTAACAACAGTTATACAAGGGCTAAATAGCCAGCGCAGCCAAACTGGCAAGGGCTTTTTATAGCCCATGTTTTTTCCCGAGGACGCCTGGTCTAAAGCACAGTTATTTGCATGTTGAATCCTATCTAAGAGTATATGTTTGTTTGTTTGTCATATCGTTTGAAGCAGCCAAAGCTTCACCTTGCCACCGTTCTTTTCACTGTCAAATTTTATGTTTCTTTATTGCAGTTCAACAAGACAGCTCAAACACAAAAAGAAAAAAAAGCCAGGTAATAATGTTATTTAACAATGTAATATGATAGTCATATCATTTATTCAAAATCAATTTTTAAGCATAATAGGTTTATTAGAGTTTAACATTTATTCATTTTAACGAGAGAGTTTTCCCATACCTGTGATGAGAAAGGAATGTAAGTTTCATCATAAATGTAGTTAGAGAACCCCATTAAAATTTGTGTATGTGTATTTTCTTTATAGTTTGAATAGGCAATTCAAAAAATGATAACCATAACATTGTTGTCATTAACATAATTGTTTTAATGACCAGCATCATTTTAATGATTAGCATACGATCTTGGTATTCCTTTATAGACCAGGCGGAGAATGGGGGTAGGGTCCCCCCTCGGGGAAGTAATTCTAATTAGTTGGGTTTGAGTAATTTTGGGGTGCTGATTCCGAAAATCGATGTTAAACGGGCAAGTTGGGGGGCCTTCAGCCTCTATTTCATACCAAAGTCTCGTTTTCAATCAAAATAGAGCAAGTTGCTTTTTAAGGGTCCACCCTTCGGGGAAGTATCTAAAATTCATTGGATCTAGATAATTTTAGAATGCTGATTCCAAAATTCGATATTATAAGTACGTATAAGGAGGTGTTTTGCCTCAATTCCTTGTTTAAATCTCGTTTTCACGCAAAAGGACAGAAGTGGCTTGATAAGATTCCTCCCAATTAAGAAATGTTTCCAAATTTAGCGCAATAGGGTTATTGTGGTGTACTGATTCTAAAAAATAATGTTTCGAGGCCTTTTGGGGGTCTTTTTGGCTCCACTTCTAACAAAGTATCGTACATTGCATCACATTACAGTACACCAAATTGTAACACCTTATCTGAAAGCAAATGAAACTGCAATGCCTGTGATTCGTATGTTTGTTGTTCGTATGTCTCAAGATCCTCAGATGGTTTTGTGAAATGGTGATTGCGATCAACATTTCAGCTAAATGAAATCTAAAAGAACTTGTATCGTTTACTATGATTCAATAAGCAAGTCCGAAAATCTCGTTAAAGGAAGCTTTTTAATCTTAATCATTGATTGGGTAAAGCGTAATTCACCAAAACCTTAGTGAAGAGAATTATCACAGAGAACAATGCGAGAACCTTGCACAACATTTAAACATGATGAGTAATTCTATGATCAAGGATGCAATCAGAGATTCACTTATGCAAAAGCATTGATGAGGAGAAAGTTAATGGAAGGCGAAGAGACTGAAACAAGAAGCGAAGTTTACACGTCGAGAAGACCGGGCCAAGGAGGCTTTTTCCAGACATTTGTATGATATGTAAGAAGAAGGTTTCAAAAGTGAATGCTATTCCACAGTCGCTATCTAAGATTGTAACAGAAGCTGGTGAGAGTACTTTGAAATAATCTGCAAAGGTTAGAGACGACTATGACATGATTATTGCAGTTTCAGAAACCAATAAAAAAATGCTATTTAGATTACACCAAGATTATTCGACAAAAAGCCTCTACAGTAACATCTACTGACGACGACGATGAAACATTTGGTAACTTTGATGCAGTACCGTCGTTGATTGAAAATGATATTCTTGAAGGTCAGCAGTGCTTGTCAATGGAGACCATAATTGTAGGGTACAATGAAACAATTGGAAAGCAAACAGACCCGATATAAGCTAAAAGAGCTTTCGAAGCTATATGGAGATAATATCTTTTTGTTCAGGTGCAGCTCCAAATACCGCAAGCTGTTATAAGTAAGGTATGTCTTCATGCTCCAATACTATCCAAAAAATCCGGCTTCCTTCAAGAGTTCATGGTAAAAAGAGCTGCTTTTATCTTGAGTGAACTGATATTGATATTCATCAATGATAGATTGCCTCTTTCTTGGCCTCCAACTGTTGAAAGCTTTGGATCTAGAGAAGCATCACCAAGTCCCAAATTGTTGGAAGTGTTTTTTAAAGCGTTACTATCATTAAAAGAAAGCCATCACAATTCTAGTGAAAGAGTTAATCGTTTTGCTGGTTCACTTAACCAAGATGTTGTGCATACGGTATCAAAGGGAAAATTCTTGACTCCAAAGCATGCTTCACATTCTTACTGGTCAAAAGCAGCCAATCACAGTTTTGGCCAGATTGAGCCCTTGCATAACGTTGCAGTCCAGACATGATAGTTCCTCGCAATTTTATTAATTTTCTACAGAATGGAGAAAACAGAACCATGCACATTAATTCAAAGAGCGATAAAAGAAGCCAAAAGTTAGTTACAAGGAAAGACCGTCCTCTTTTCCAACGAAAACAACTGCACTAAAGTGACGGAAGATGAAGTTGTCATAGATGAAAGAATGAAGAGCAATCACGAAGAAGCATATACAAAGCTGATTGCTTTAGTGAAAGCAACAAACCTAAGGAATGGGGATTCTGTCAGATCACCTTCCTTCCGGGGATATCAATGTCCTATCCCTCTTTGTTGACCTTGATTTTGCGGGAATTCAAGTATTGATTGATAACGGAACAGGTCTAAATAGGATAATTGTAATTGTAGCGTCTTCAACACTGTGACATTAAGAAACGAGGAGAGCACTAATCGGTCTTCTTGCTTTTTCAGGAAAAGACTATGTTTCTATTTTTTTGAAAAGGGAAAATAACTTTTTAGAGACAAATGGCAAAAAGATAGATTACCTAAATATATTTACGAATCTGGGGACCACGCTTCAAGTACCCGAAAAAGTTGAGAAGGGATTGGAAAAGTTTATATACGTATTTTATGGAAACGAAAGGATGCAAACGGTAAACGATGCGAGGAAGAAATGTTTTTGCAGAGTTAACGAATAAAAAGAAAATAGCCGATTTAAGCTTGCTGCCACCTTGAATTTAAAGCTCAGAATCAGCGATCAAGTCGCTTAACGCTGGATATGGACAACCCAGCTAATCATGGATGGGATGAAAGCTGATCAGTTGTTTGGAGTGATGTATGCTACCCAGCTGATGTCGCAGAGCTGCTGAATAACGAAATTGTGTCTACCGATGATAACGACAGGGCAAGTCTAATTGACGGCAATGGTAGAGAAAACGATTTTAATGAAGATATCATTGATTTGTACAATGCATCATCATAATAAATTCACAAAATATACAATTTCTATACATAGATTGGAGGAAACTGGTTTGATAGATTGATAGATGATTTATAGTGTAGTTGAATTTTATAGCGGCTAATGCTCAAAAGTGTTTTTTGAATACGAGACTTTGTTATGAATTGGAGCCAAAAAGACCCCCAAAAGATCTTAAAACATTATTTCTAGAATCAGTACACCGTAATTACCCTATTGCGCTAAATTTGGAAAACTTGGGAGGAATCTTATCAAGCCGCTTCTGTCCTTTTGCGTGAAAACGAGATTTAAACAAGGAATTGAGGCCAAACGCCTCCTTATACGTACTTATAATATCGAATTTTGGAATCAGCATTCTAAAATTATCTAGATCCAATAAATTTTAAATACTTCACCAAAGGGTGGACTATTAAAAAGCAACTTGCTCTATTTTGATTGAAAACGAGACTTTGGTATGAAATAGAGGCTGAAGACCCCCCAACTTGCCCGTATAACATCGATTTTCATAATCAGCACCCCAAAATTACTCAAACCCACCTAATTAGAATTACTTCACCGAGGGGGGACCCTACCCCCATTCTCCGCCTGGTCTATTAATCCTGCTTCTAGTTCTGTTCCACGATAAATTGCAAGCTGTTAGCAATGTGAATATTCCCTGATACTTCTAAAATTCTAACAGCTTGATAATAATGTTTTATTCAAATTGTTATTTTATTTATTTTGATGTTGAAATTAATCACCTAATCATGTTTTTTATGAAGGGAAAGACACCTCAAGCTACAATTCCAAACATTGGAATGGAGGATGAAACTTTGAAACGACTGAGTGAGCAATGTTCTCCTTTGTTTTAAGCCATTGAGATGTGATAAAAGAAGAGAGTATGCCATATAACTTTGAGTAGCGGCCCCCTCGAAACCCCCCTTCCTTTAAAATTTGACATTTGAAAGAAGATAAGAGAACATAAAGATAACATGATTAGGAAAGGGTAGAATATAGAGACATTTGTTTCTGTTAATTGTGAACAGAAAATTTGGATGCATTTTTTAAATTTTATTTACAGTGTAAAGGGTGTAAAAAAGGCCCCTTTTTAATTATCAACTTGAAGTAATGCTGGCTGCTCTATATTTTGATTACTTCAAATGGTGTACCTGTACCTGTTTTTGCTCCCATTGTTTAGAGAGTTAAGATCGCTATTGGTGTTAAGATCTTCAGAACATTATTTTCAAGTTTAGCCAGTGCCATGAGATTGCTCCTTTAGCAGAGAACTCTTGTCATCTTTTTTTGTTTTTGTACCTCATTTGTTTTTTGATGAATTACCCCAAAAACTACAACTTTATCTGTATGTTATTATGCATTGAACAAGAGCACATATGAAAACACAACAGTTGGTTGGGGTTTTCTGATTTTTTGAAAGCCCAAGTTGTTGCCAAAGCCTGACCAAACTTTACTGATTTTTCCAAAAAACGTTTTATTTTAATTGAAAAACAATTGGTTTATCCATGAACAAAACGTTTTTTTGCAGATATAATTTTCACGCCGGACATGTTGAAGCTACGCAGACCACCTCAATCATCTGCTACAAAGGATCAAGACCCATCTACACTCCAAAATGTCTTAGTCCACAAATTCTTCAGTTCTGCTACTTTCAGTGCAGGGGTAATGGTGCTGCTTCCAGATACAATCAAAGGGCCTCACACAGTAGAGGAGGATACTCTGGTAAATATGGCCTTGTAGCATTATATTATCTAAGCTGGCAGTTTGTTTTTATTACCACTTTTACAGACAAGATCTGTGACAATCAAGATGACAAAATCAAGATTCACATTTGGTTTCGTCTGGAAGTGGAGAAAGGGGGAGGGAGAAGACGGTGGAGGAGAAAATGAAGGAGGGGAAAATGGAGGAGGGGATGATTGAGTAGAAGGAAGATGGAGGAGGGGACCATATGGGAGGTGGGATATTGAGGTGGGGAAGATGAAGGAAGGAAAAATGGAGGAGGGGAAGGTGATGGGGGAAACAGGGACATAGGCAGCATTTAGTTTCTTGTACATATAGTGTAGCAAATCCCAACTGCATATTCAGCAATAGAGGGCTGTCAGATGTTGCCTGAACTGTAAACCTTTGTAGAGTAGAGTGCCCAGGACTTGCCCAGAAGGGCACTTGATTGAACGCAAGCACCTAAAGAGCACCTTGAAATAGCCATGGATCAATTTAATGAATGGCTGAAAATGTGAAACTGAAACGATGTTGCCCCGAAGTGAAATGTTGTTTGAAGTTGATGTTGATAAACTCAATTGACCGAAGTATTTTGATTAATAAAGTCTATACATGAGTTTATACCACTAATTTTATGATGACTAGATTTTCTAGCCTGGTTCCTTTTAAGGCCAGGTCTACAAGAATACATTTTTAAATGGAAACAATATTTCCATGCATAGAAAATACAAATGTATAAAAACAATTTGGAGTGAAATCATTTAACAATGCAATGATTTAAAAATGAATCGTTTCTGTTTGGATGCAAAACGTTTGACACATTTCCATTAAGGAAAAACACAAATTTTTGCAAATGGCAGTTTTTCATACAATATGAAATAGAGCGCCTTTAGTTTCTTAGGAGCTTGTTTTATGGAGGACCTTAATAAAGTGCAAGGCCCTAGAGCCCTTTAATGTGAGTGTTCTGTTCTCGCTTATATTTTTATCAACTGTTCATAAGTTTTAAATATTTGACAGGTATTTTACATCGAGCGTGGAGACGTAAACGTAATGGTGAAGGGAAGATGCAATGAAGTAATTGGTCCAGGCTCAACTTTTTATGTACCAAGAGGTAGACTTTTGTTTTTTGCAATTGTATTGATATTACATACTTTTATCATCTGAATCCAATTCTGATCAAATTTGCCCAAAAAACTTACAATGCTTTTTGAACTAACAAACTTACAAAAACTTACAATGCAAAAAATTACAAAAACTTACAATGTTTCACCAATGCTTTTTTTCAGAAAATGTGTATGCCATCAAGAATGAAAGCAAAACTGAGGAAGCAAGAATATTTTTCGTCCATGTAAAGAATCTGTTGAAAAGTGAAATTCTTCACCCACTCATTGCAACAAACAATGCATGATCTCTGTTGACATGTATTTGCAAGGTACCATGGCATTGTACACCAAGATGCAGAATTCTATGCTGTGCATGAACCCTTTCAAACAGCCTACAGTTATGACTTAGAAATTGCTGTTAGCACAGAAAGCTCACTGGAAACACAGATCTGCAAGTTTATTCATCTTTTACAAGACAATGATCTCATGTAAGTCCCTAAAATATACAACAAAACTGGTGTAAATATTCTTTATTGAATGTGTTATGGAAACGGTTTTGTTCTAGTATTTTTAGAACATGCCGCTCTTTCTTCTTATATACACCAGTTCTATTTTTGCTTTTTGAAGGGCCTAAATTCTGAATCATAGACATTTGGTTGCAGGGACCCTTGTTTTGTAAATATGTTTAGTACTCACTTGAATGTGTAACTCTAATCCCAGAATGGGTCTGGAGAACTATCACAGCCGTGCAAAAGTGTATATATGTTGATTTTTTACAATTGTATTATAGTTTGTAGTAAAATTATATGCTTCAATGTTAACATGGAAGAGAACTTTAGAATGCCTAATTTTCTCACTCCAAAGTCCTTACTGACCCTGTTTTTCCTTTATTTGCAAATTTGGACATTTGTGTTTTTATGCTGCTATGTACTGAAGTCTGTATTCATTGCCACTCTCTAATGTGACTTGTTTGTTTTCACATATAAGTCAATTTTAGCACATTATTGTTTTAAGAGGTCTTGCCCCGGATGAAAACACATGGTTATAGAAACATCTGGTTCCTTTGTGAATTTTTTTGTTCACTTGTATGAAATTTATCATTTTTAGTCCAAAATCAAATAATTAGTTCTATAAAAAAACTTAAAAAGTTTTGTGTTTGCATGTGCTATGTTTTATTGACAAAAAGTACAAGCAATAAAGATTCTATCTTATCTAAACAGAGACGGATAGAAGTTAGAGTCAAACTGATATGTTGATGTCAGACAATTTCTGTTCTTTTTGTCATTCATCTCTAGAAGTTTATTTGTCACTTGGAAAAATATTTTCGGGAAACCAAACAGAATTAAGCAATCAAACACTTTTTAGTCTACCATTTCTTGCTTGCATTTCTTGCAGTGTGTTTGTGTGGGTTTTTAAAGTATCCAATAACCATTTTCAACTGTCCATTTCTTTGGGAGATGGTTTTGTTGAAAATTGTCTTAAAGGACAAACTGAATTTCCCTGACGTTATCAAATTGTTTTGATATCTGAGACCGTATTTACAGTTGGACAGCACACTTGTGAAAATAATTTTTCCTGTCAGCCTTACCCTACTGAATAAATACATGCATATATTTATATAGAGCCAAACCTGATGGCATAATACACTATTTGAATCTGCTATATATATAGATTCATAACAACTTCTGATATGTGGATTTGATAGACAAACGCTTGGAGGCAAGACACGAGGAAGGGGTAAAAATTTAGTGCACATGTTTTCTCACCAAGACCCAAAATCTGACATCCCAAACATTAAACATAATTCTTTTTCAAACCCCTCTTCCATGAAAACTGGCAATGAATTTAAAGTAAAACTTCTTTTTTAATGACGTGACATGGTTTAATAAATTATACGCAAATTGCATAAACAATTGAAAATACAATTAAGATAAAATTGGCAGCAGAAAGTGAAATGTGATTTCTGATTTCCTAATAACTGACAGACAATGTGAAAAGGTTTACGAGAAATGTATTATATTATCAGCTGATTTTTAAAATGCATATTCCAAAAGATCTGCTGTTGAAGTCTATAAATTCTTCTCTATTTCAGCTTTAAGGTTGGCTTCACTTGCACCAACAACTTCTGCAACCTGTATAAAACAAGATAAATAAGAGTTGTAAGCATAGACCTCTGTAGCAGGCTCAAACTACTCTGTTCACACAAATAGCTGACAGCAGGAAGGGAAAATGTGTTTTTGAAAATATTAAATCAAACCAAATATCTAATGGAAAAAGACAACATCGTGAAATTCACAAAAATTACCAAATTTAAAACCCTTTAACAAAAATAGACTTGGATTTCCACTATCCTTGGTGTGTATGTGAAAATGTCTGATCATGCACTTTCCCTGTTTACAAAAACATCCAATACCAAAGAAAATTGGCTTTGTTGATAAAATGGAATTAAATTTTAAAATTTACAAATTTATTACCTCTTTTCCACCTTTATACAATTTGAATGTTGGCATAGCATTAATACCGCATTGTTCTGCTGTCTCCTGTTAAGTTTTAAACAAATAAGGTGCTATTTAGTTAACATGATACATGAAATGTCAATTGATAAATTTCAATTATCCCAGTAATTTTATATCTACTGGACAGGGTACATGAAATGTCAATTGATAAATATCAATTTTCCCAGAAATGGTTATATCCACTGGACAGGGTACATTAGCAGGGGGCCATACCTTGAAATTCAAAGTGGAGGGGCCATAGTGTAGAAGAAGTTGGGATACCTACTGTTAACAAATCATACTGCTGCAAAGTGCATAGGCATATCTCTCTACCTATCCTTTTGCTTCCTTTGTCATAGTCACTTATAAGGGGCATCTTCATTCCATCATTTGTCATCCATCATTATCATCATTATAATCCTGATCCCATCAATAAATAAGGGTGATTATGCCACTCTACCAAATCTACTGTTCATCCTCGACAGCCCAAAATGGGTATTTACAAAAATACAAGGTTAGAAAATTATCTAATCCTGTTTCATTTTTTGCAGGTTTTAGATCATGTTCATTTTCCTTATCCATCCCTTTCAAAAACTCAGTTTTATCAAGTTTAAGGATTATTTTCTCATCTAATTCTAAGAATTATTTTTTCAGATATGCTAGTGCTTTTTGAAACAGTTGCATGAAAACAGTTACTTTATATAATATTTACAGAACAGTATAATAATTCACAATGAGCCAATATTTCATATTTTATAGCTTAGCAATAATCATGTCAGGCAAATACTTGGAAATCAAACTTGCAACTTACAGCATTTTCATCTACATCAACTTTGGCAAAGACAACATTGGTGTACTTTTCCTCCATCTCCTAAAATAACATTTCAAATGAAATTTACTAACAAACATATTCTTTAGTTGAAGATGAAATAATGCTTTATTACTACACATTTTTCTTTACATAAAGTAGCTAAGGTATGTAGTAAAAATCATAAATTTGATTTAACTTTCCTCTAGAATACTTGTTAAAGACACATGAAAGGTTGTAATGCCAAGTTGTTTAAAAATAGCTTAATATTTGAATTTTCTGTAAAACTTCTCACATAACATTACAAGTTGCCGAACAATGCAATTTATATGTAATGCTTTGTGTTCTTTACATCTTGTTTGAAAATATCTCGCATCCGGTGGTTATCTATTGTCCCGAAAATAATTGTTTTGGCATTTGAGGAAGAGGACAACACCAAAGATGAAAAAGGAATCATCTACAAAATATCACAAGACCATCAACAGCTTTTTTATTGAACAGCGCTATCTTACCTTGAGTTTTGGGGCAATTGCTCTGCACGGACCACACCATGTTGCAAAAAAGTCAACAACGATTAAACTGCTTTCAGATTTCAAGAGTTCATCGAACTCGGCCTGTGTGGAGTAAAATCAACTTTAGTTTGACATCTCTACCGTCATTGAGTAAATATTTTGCATAATTTCAAAGACTCTGGTGATCCATATGTGAAGATAAGAACAGGGATTTGAATTATTCATGTGAGCATACATTGACAACACAATCACCTTTGCAATATCTCAGAAGTTAAATCGGTAGATTTCCCTACAGCTACAAAAAAAACTTGAATTACGTAGGAGCTAGGGCTAGGGCAATTTTTGAGATGGAACGTTCACTTTGAATGCTGAGCAACATTGGGGAACATCAAAAGTTGAGCTAGGCCGTGGGCGGTGGTCGAGCTGCACCAAGCTAGAACGAAGGTTAGCAAACTGCAAATTAAAAAAGGGGTGAAATACGAAAAATTTCTTTTGTTATCATTGACATAGAACTTCATTATAAACTATAACAAACCTTTGTCTTAATAACCTTCATTTTTGTCCTTTCCTCTACACAGCACCCTAACTTAACATTCGGCAACACGCTTGTCCCTCAAATCATGACGCTGCACAATTTTATAAGCAGAGGTCTGGGTTCTATTTTTAGCTGTTTATTATGTATCCAAGCATTTTTATTATATTTTATTCAAACTCTATAACAATAAAGAATAAGCTTGATTTAAAGCCTAAAGTTCTTAAGTGTGACGTCATTATAGAAAAATCTATTTTTGAATTCTGACGACATTATCTAAAAGGACACCATGAAATATTTATAAATATGGAAAATAAGTAAATTATGTCAAAAATCAGAAAGGAGTGTGGCCAGAAAGATTTGAAGTTTGCTACATGGGTCACTTTCATTTTGGCTCTGTTCATAAAGTTAGGAACAGAGACCTAAACACTTTGATTCGGGAAGAGCCTGTGCTAATGTGAACATATTTCAGCCAATTTGCCACACGTTTAACTGGTTTTGTACATTTAGAGGTATTTAAGGACGCTTTTGCAAGTTATGGGGTCAAAATTAAAGACGTTTCAAAAGTATATTTTTGTGACGTCATCGACTGTGGTAAGGGGGGTTGTAAAATAAGGAAAACAACCTTTTGGTGGTACAAAACTTGAAAATGGCTTTGAAAAAAGCAAACATTTGTGTAAACTAAAGCTTTTCGTCTGACACTCTTCAGAGTTTAAAACCTCAGAACGTTTTCACCTTAGGACTCCATTGGTAACATTCTCAATAGGCAAGCGGCACTGAAAGCCGAAGTAATTCTTTTGCAAACAAATAGAATTTAACTAATACTACAGATATACTAGGATGATATGAAAGAATAAGCTAGATTGTTCCATAGTATTCTCACTGTCTGGTAAGAGTGTATATTTCCAACAGGGAGAACTATTGCTCAATTTAAAGCACATTTTGAAGTGTGTTGTTTACACTCTTCTTTTTATAAGAACAATTTTATAAGAACACGAGCCTCAAAATTGGTCAAATGTTAAGAGCAAATTAAGAACAAGCTGAGGCTGAGCTACTGTAAAATGTAACTTTAAACAACATTTTATCTCAAGAATGAGGATTCGTAGCCATGGGTGGGTGATTTTTCGGTGAATGTTTAAACTTTGTTGGCAAATGAGGCCTGAACATCTCCCTAGAGCGAGAAAGCGCATTGCTTACACCCTATTAATTTAGAAACAAGTAGATTCAGTCAGCCTGAACTTAAATTTTACTGGTTCTAAAAACAGTCACTTGTTTTAGTTACCTTTGTTTATAAAACTGAAGCGTTCAGAAATGGTGCAAGCCCCAATTGCATGAAGACGTCCATTGTAGGATGACCATGACCTAATTGCATGCTAACTGATTAGGTAAGCAGAATTCAGTCTTGTCGTCCGAAATGTCGAGCAGGTGGCAGCCTTGACATCTCAATCGAACAATTGTGTGATAACATTTAATATTTGGTTTAAACTGCCCGTTTTCAAAAAACAGGTTATTTCTCAAAAAAGACGATTATCATTTTGATTTCCCGGTGCGCCAAAGTTGAAGAAAGTTGCTGCTTTTAAATTTTTGGTCGTTTTTGTTGAATCTATAGCACATTTCTAATGTTCAATGTGCAACGATCGTTTTTGTTGAACGTTTCAAATTTATATGCATACTTTCTTATAAGTAAAAGTTTTGCAAAAATATTTAGGTCAGGGCCTCCGACGAAGGGTGGAGGCCCAGGGGGCATGTTCCCCACTTTTTGCAAAAAAATAGAGCTTTGTTCAACATCTTTTGTTATGATTGTTGAATTTTCCCTTGCCCCCCCCCCCCGCCACTTTGAAACCTGCATCGGAGCCCATGCAGTTCGAAGTTGCTAAAGTTCAAAATTGATTAACAGTAATGGCCAAGCTCGAATATTATTGAAATGTTGACTTTTTCATCTATATTTGTTTGTTCAAATTCAGTTTTCACCATTCATCAATCAGTCCTAAATCGACTCTACATAATACACTACACCTAAATACATACAAAAATACGGCACTACACAAAAACAAATTAAAATTAAAGATTACAGAAAAAGAACTTTACATGACTGTATTCAAGATGGACTGATTTAGGAGGAGCTCTTTAAATAGGTCAACTAATCGAGAGAGAGCCCCCCTCCCCGTAGAAACCCCCCTGTAGAAATAATAAAACTACAACATATTGTATTAGAATCAAAACAATATGTTTGCCAGATTTTTTTGAAGAAACCAAATGAATAGCAACAATTCAGAGAGATTTTTTATCGAGAAACAAGGTTGAGTTCATGAAGTGAGTTTTCAGTATGAGTCAACGAAATGAATTTTCAATTTGGACCAAAAAACTGCAACGGAGCTAGCAAGACGAATGAAAAATGGAAGGGTGTTCCAAAGTTTGGAGCCAAAATATTGAATTGTTGGAAGACCATAAAGGTAGTGTTCTTAAGTGATTTGAAGATATCACCTCTGGTTGCCTGGTGAGTTCCAATCTTATGGATAGTTGAGTCTGGCTGGAAATAATTGTGAAAGCAGGAAGGGGGTTACCTATCTATTGCCTTATAAACAAAAGTAAGAATACTCAAATGCAAAGAATCCTCAAGTTTAAGAATTTTTAACGACTTAAAAATTGGTGCGGATAGAGCTGTAAATGGTTTGAATTCAATACAGCAAAGAACTCTTTTCTGCAGGCGAGTCAGCAAAGACCGCTTTTCGAATTTTGATGCTTCTAGTTCCCTGAAAAATGCACTCTTTCAAGCACATTTCTCTAAAGCAATCCTCCTGATCCTATTAAAAATAATTTTTTGCAAACAAATTGAACACCAGATGAAAACAACTGATACAATTTCGCCGTGGTCTTGAGAAATACCATGTTGTCAGTTACTTCTGAAGCTAGGTAACAAGCAGCATTGGTTGTCAATTTAGATCCCTCTTTCCTTCTTAGCATGCCTTTTGAATGTTAAAAAAAATCTGGAGCTTATAGTGAATTGTAGTTGACGCTTCTACTGAGAAACTTTAGAGGAAATGGACACAAGACACAGTTTTACCGAAAGAGGGCCTGGATTTTTTCGATTTAGTGCCAACAAGAAATCTTCAAATCTTCAAATCATTAGTTTGTTTACCTTCATTCATATCAAGGAATATCATATTTAACCAACGGAGCAACTACCTTTGCTTGATCCTCTATTGATTTTATGACATGAAGGTCTCTAAAATACCTAAAGCAATTCTTCCACCGAGCGGGTTTTACCTGAAATTTCTAATGTGACACCCCCTCACAACCCCGGTCGCGACGCCCCTGGGCACACCGATAGCCCAATAGTAAATGGTCCAAATGATGAGAGAAGGCCATCTTCAGTTCTGTGATTGATAATGGTCAAATATTGTGAGGGCCACCTTACTCTTATTTAATAACGGGTTTTGTGCATTAAATGGCAACAATTTTATAAGAACATATCCCTCAAAATTGGTCAAGTTAAGAACTGTAGTGTAAAATGCAATTTTGAACAAAGTTTATTTACAGACGTTTTTCAATCTTTGCAGGGCCGGTCACAGTCCCATCCACCAAAGGATGGAAAATCCTTGAAGCAGACAGTAATTTTCATAGCTGTCAAGTTCATGTCTCTAGATGCCAGAAATATTTTGTTCAGCCTAAGTACTGAATACTCACTTCCCTTGAGCGCAAATGCTAGTGATTGGATCCATAATTTTAAGAACAAATTAAATGCAATCCAGCCCCAAAGTTTTAGAAAAGTTGAGAACAGCCAGACTGAGCTTAATTTTTTTCTTATCTCATTACAGCACAGGCTAACACGAAAGAAGGGGGGGGGGGTCAATCCGTGGATTTACGGAATTTTTTTTACATTGAAAAGGAAGGTAGCCTGTACTGCAAGTTAGGGGTCAGGAGCATAGGCTAGAAGAAGGGTGCTTAAACAGGCGACACTAGAACATGGGCTCCGACAAAGGTTGAAAAGTGGGTGGGCCAAGGGAAAATTTAACACCCATGATAAATGATTTTGAAAAAAACTCTATTGTTTTGCAAAAAAGTGGGGGGGGGCAAGGCCCCCCGGCCCCCCTCTTCGTCGGAGGCCCTGTAGAAGGGTAAATGTTCACTGCGATTCCCCGTCATTTCACAAGTTACAACTTGTGAAGAGTCATGATTAGCTAAATATAGGTTTAGAGATTCTATCCTAGATGTGATAGTTTTTTTATACTTCATGGCTGTGTTTAATTTTTTGGGTTCTTTTTTCCAGAGGATAATTTTGTTGGGTGGAAAATTGCTTTTCTGGATAAACCCTGTTAAATTAGCCGGTTTCATCCCTGAATTTCCGAATTGGGAGGGGGCGGAGGTTTTGTCAATGCTAATATTTCGCGCCCGTGGATACAGGGCTTCCATCAAACGCCCAAATGTTCTTTCGACATGTCATTGAGTTGAATGAAAAAGTACATAATGGCAGGGCCTTTACTGCTGCGAAGATAGGCATGTCATAAATTGCAAGGGCTATTATTCACATAAGACTACTATGTCTTCTTGCAAACTTGCGCTATTATCAAACGCCTACCTTCAGTTATTTTAGGTATTTGCTTGACCTGAAAGTGGCGAGGATGAATTCTGTGGCTTCAAAAGCCGACGAGAATCCGGAGCAGCAAAGCACAACAAAGTATGTATTGTGATTTACTTATGTTTTCAAAACTTTCTTCTTTGTAAACGACCAGAGCCAAGGCGAGCAAGTATTTGATTTTGAATAACAGGAAAAGCAACTGTTTTCTTAGTTTCCCTGTTATTTGGTTTATAAATGAAGGCTACCTGTTCTTGTCGATTGAAGAAATCTGTCAAAATCAGCGAAAATGGAATCTTCGATGCATTGACTGAATTGCATAAATCAATATGTTTGCATTAATCATTGCGAATTGAATGCGTCAGTTTAGATTTCGCATCATTGGCAGTTTTCGTTAGCTGTCTTGCCAACTCCACAAGTAGAGAAAATTACAAGTAAACAAAATTACAGTTATTAAAAAACCGAAGAATGTTGTCACGTTATTTGCCATAATAAGCATTTCTTAATTTCAATCTCGTATTGTTTAATGATTTACTTTTGTTATAAACCCCTATCAGTTGCATATTTTGCACACTTTGCATAATATTTTTCTGGGCGAAGTTTAGTACCTGTTGGTGCTGCTGTGTCTAGAAAACTGCATGCTTCCACTAAAACAGCAATCTCCAGAATTCTACGCCAGTAAGACAGCCTGAAATACACATAGGTGTAGACAACAAATAAAATGAAGAATAGTAACAAAAGCCTGTTTTAAACAAATCCAACATTCTTTTAAACATGCTCCTTGAAAATAAAAATATCAATTCCATTTTATTGGAAATTCCCATTTTTTGGTTGAGATCTAATTTGTTGGTGTTAGATTTTCTAGCAGAGTGAGCTACTGCATTTTCCTACAAGTTCTGACCTTAGTAAAAAGGGCTTCAAAATGTTTTGATGTATTTGGTGGTTCAGAGGCTGTTACAGCCTTTGTTTTAAAACCACTAGGTGCTCCTTGGTTCTATGATTGTTCTCAAGCATCCATTAATTGTTTTCATTATAAACTGTTATGAAGATGCCATACATTCAAGTCAAGCACCACTTTATTTGAAAATGTTCTACTGCTCTAGCTGAGCTGTGCTATTTGTCAGGAAAGGAACCAATGTCAGCTGCTCAAATGTTATGCTTTCTGCAAATGAGATAACCTACCACAGACTGTACAAGTCAAGAAACTCTTTATCAGCATGTATTTTGCTTGTTCACATGGGTTATCAAATATGCTTAGGAAGATTTGGACAAACGCAGCTGGGAAATAAGTGTTGAGAAAAAATTTCTTGGTACTTTGTCTTGTTATCTTGCATCAAGAAATTGGGTATACTTCAATTAATTGTATAAATAGGAATCAATAGTTGGGAAAAAGTTTATTTTTAGAAACCAAAGATTTAAATTAATAGTTACCATGGAATTTTAAAAGGTATTTTTAAAAGAATTTCGAAAAGGTATTTTTATGCCAGTTTTGTGGTTTCTCTTATGCACAGTTTAGAAATGGGAATAGGATCTTTTTAGTGAGCTACTCAGAAAATATATACAAAGAAAGAATAATTTTTGCAATGCTGCAATTTTCTGGTAACATCAGATTTTGTTTCCTTATTTTGCAGTGCTTAGCGTAATCAAGAACCTAGTAGCCTATGCTTTGTTAGATGTTTTAGTATTAGTAAGTGCTGTGGTTCTAAAAGGTCTACCATATCAAAGGATATATATATATATATATATATATATATATATATATATATATATATATATATATAAAATGAATGCAACGAAAACATGCTTTTTGCATGATCTTTATTTTCCCTGTTTTCCTTTGTTTTAATCGAATCAAAAATGTTTTTAATATGTTTATATTTTTAAGAATTTTTAGGAGTTTAACAGGAATCTTAAGAAAATGTAACACTTTCAATTCAAGATTTATCACCTATCATGAAAGTATTCACACATATTTTAAACCTGCAATTTATTTTTATTTTAGAGCATCACTAAAATACAATGGTATGAATCTTCAAGCAGCAATATCAGATACAAATGAAGCCATGGCTCTGTGCCTGTGCAACAGATTTGGGGAGGCACAAGCACTGCTTGAACCTCAGTAATTATTTTTTTTCAGATCATCTTTTGTCTTCTTAAATAGCTGTATTTATTTCACGAATGCACTCAATATCTGGCTAGTTAAAGTAAGATTTGTTTATATTGCCAGAAAGGCAAGTTTTCAAATATTGATCAAATTTTTTACAAGAAGAAAAATTTTGAATTGCCAAGCAGTCAAATATTAAGAATTCAAATTGATAGTTTTAATGGTTTAATTCTACTAATGGGCTGAATAGACAATTTTATTGTATATGTTGTTTAAGCATTATTCAGTTCCAAACAGGCTGAATTTGCCAAATTCTATTGGTTTTCTCTTGCTCTCAAATGTTATGGATTGCTGGTTTACTCATGTTTTGAATCTGTTTCATTCTTTTTAGCACAAGCGACAGTATCTACCATGCTCTTGGGTACTCTACCATTTCATATCTCCAGGCCATAATGACATATGAATCAGTAAGTATACATTAAACTTGAATCTGATGATAAAATTTCAAGATGATTTAGATAGATAAATTAAATTGTCAAGACAAGTTACCTAGTCCTATCGTTTCTTGGTAAATGAAGCTACATGCCCTTGATCCTAGAAATCCAGGAGGCATGTTGCTGTAATTTTATTAAATTCTAATGGACATGATTATTATGCACAAAAAATTGCATAAAATCAGCTGGTCGTATAGATATAGTTATACAGGGCTGGTAAATAAATGCTCATCAGTAAATTTTTATGTTACAGGGATTGTCAGAGATTGTTAGGAATTGAATCCTTCTGCTCATCTTTTAAAATATATTTTAGATAGGGTAGTTATTTCATGGTGAATATCTTTTTAAATAAGATGAAAGCAGGCCTGGCCATAAGACTTTTAACAGGGGAGCAGTAAACAGCTCTCCTAGTAGTATTCAGGTGAGCTATAAGAATAGAAACAAAGGAAAAATTGATTTCAAGGAGAGCAAATTTGCTTTCTAGAACAATTTAGGAGAGCTACTTCTAGCTCCCCTCCAGCATTTGAGGAGAGCCTTGAGGGGAGCAAGAGCTATGGCTCTCCTTAAATGGCCAAGCCTGATGAAAGCTATGTCTACCATACAATTCTGGATATTTTAAAGGAATGAGACCAAACGTATAAGAACAAAATAATTTTTGTATAAGAAGGTATAAAAACTAAAGAAGTCTATAAAGTAGTCAATTGTGAAAAAGAATGAAAAACGACACAAATCCATCATACATGCTAAAATTCATTTTCTGTTAAAAACTGTATGATGTTTTGTCTCTGACTTTCAAAGCTGGTCAAGTTAATGTTTGTTTCAAAATTATTTGGAGATGCTTTGATTCCGATTCTACATTTCAGGATGCCATCGAAACTGCATGTAAATCAGTGAAAA
This sequence comes from Rhopilema esculentum, assembly GCF_057945365.1. Classification (NCBI taxonomy): domain Eukaryota; kingdom Metazoa; phylum Cnidaria; class Scyphozoa; order Rhizostomeae; family Rhizostomatidae; genus Rhopilema; species Rhopilema esculentum. The sequence continues at coordinate 5,428,665 of NC_142822.1, forward strand.
GGGGTTTACAAGTTTGCAACAAGTAAGCAAATCACATTTTTTAACTCAGTTACTTATTATTGTAATAGTTATATGGCCAGGCACAATGCTTCTTGGGGGCAATATAAAACAGTCTTTTAAAAAAAGGATTTGGAAGTTAATGCTTCGTTGTTGAATTTTTGGAAGAACTTTGTACCTCCAACCCTCTATCCAACTCCCACTGCACCCCTTCATTATTAAAAGTTTCCATTTCAGATGTAACTCTTTAGAATATGTTAGTAGCCCTCTGGCTGTGAGCTCCTCATAGCCCATTCAACCTTGTTCTTAAGTAAGTGAAAGTAAGTCTTATTTGTGTGAAAGCAGTCAAAGTAGCAGGGGCAGATACCGCTTCAAGTTAGGGAAGAACTGAAAAAATCAAATAATATTTTTAATTGCAAGTGGCAATAAATGGAAAGAATAAATCAAACTCCTAGAATGCAAAAAAAATCCAGGCAGATGGCCAACTCCAAGCAGATTGTGGGTATCCTTGGTCAAGGATGATGAGCGCCTGATAAGGTCTTCCTTGGTGCTTCTAGCACCCATAAAAACTCTGTTAGATGGCTTAGATCAACTGAAATAACAATTTATTCATATTATTTTATCAATTCCACTTCTGAAAGCAAAGTGCATAAGTATTTTTTCTATGGCATCTCTTTATCTGTGCCGTAAAAGAATGATAAAAATGATCTTTCCCCCTGACTGGATATCCCAAATATTTAATACGACAAAATATCTTAAGCGTCCGCAATAAAAATTTTTAGGATATAATTGGATCTTTTAATCAATTTTGACTCGACAATCACTAAGCTATGTACACCACAAAGCCAAAATGGCGACACCGGTCATGTTTACAAATGAGAACATATTCAGTTAGGGTCTGCGTTTGAGTGGCAATTAGTCTGTATTTGCTGCTCTTTACAATAGTTCTAGTGTTCGTTTCTAAAACAAAAGCGAAAATCCATTTATATATTTAACATTTGAGAAGTCAAAACATCAGTTTTCTTCAGCATTTGTTTCGAAGGGGTAAATTTCGCGAACGGTTTCATACTAAATATTTTCCTCTGGGTATTATTGTAAAGAATTCTGTACATATCGTGGTTTCAACAGTATAAAGGCTTTAAATTATTGAAAATGAGAAATATTTAGATAAGCTTTTCAAAGGGTCATGTTGCAATATGCGGTGTGCTTAGTCGTTATTATTTCTTACTATAGTTAACAAGTTAAGGAGTTTTAGAAGAAACCACATGATTATGTATTCATCATCATGTTATTTTCATCCGTTTTATGAGGGACTAAGCAGATGTTGCTTAACCAATACATCGTTCTCTTGACGCATCACATCGTCGATGTTATTCTTGTTTTGGCTAAAGTTTTAATCCATTCAGATTTTCTTTAAAAAATTGCTCATAAGACATTCAGAAATATCTGTCGATGGGATCTCAAAGTGGCCTAAAGCCAGCATTGTGCTTGAGCGAAAGCATTAGATAGATGTCAAAACTTTGTTGAATGCATTTTCCAGAATAATGTGTTTAGTGTTCCCCCTTGTATCAGATAATTTCAGCTATTATTGGAGAAAGGCTTTAATTTTGCAGCATTCAACGATCATGAAAAGGACTGGATCGAGCCTCCATAGCCATGGCGTCCAGATTTACTCAAGATATCCATTTTCAGACCTTGTTGAGCTGCTTTGGACTTGAATGTCTCGATGACATTAGATGCAAATCCTCTCTTTAAATCCGTTGGTCGTCAGTAACGTTTGTTGTTATCCCCCAATTAAATTGCTGCTTGTATTGACCATATTTACTCTTGCATTTTTGTCAAGGTTTCGAAGAAATCAAACATGGACGGAATCGCTGTACGCTTTCGTTGGTAAACCGCATTTCGAAGAATATTCCGAATGTGAGGTTCCTAGAATGATTTATTTTATCTGCGTTATGTGTTACTGTTCTCATGTAAAGTTGCTGAAAATTCTTCAAAGACCTCCTCGGGAAAAACACTGCGATTGAAATCTTACACTCCTAACAGCCGTTTTCCCGTTTACCCAAAATATAATTTCTTTGGCAAGATATTACTTTTTTCCGATTGAGAATTTGAGTAAGCTCTCTATCTATGGAAAGTGTAAACAATGCAGCTGTTAATGCCGGTGTAGGTGTAATGTGCGTTTCCGTACTCTATGCAAAAGTGTAACATTGTTAAACAGAATGTGTTTCAAATCATGTGATTTCATCGCAGTGCGATGTTATGACACGTTATGAGTAACAAACTGACCAAAATGCTTTTCGAGTTTAAAATTTCACACTTGTCAATCAAGCAAACTTTGGAGTCGCCATTAATGTTGTACTTCTTTTTGCATAAACTGAACAAGGGAAACCACAACACCGCTTCTTATTAGCACCCCTTTTTAAAAAAAGTTCGATTGTTCTTTACATTCTGAAAAATGTGAACCAGAACATTTCTGTACCCAGACCGGGTCACATGCTAAATTCCACCATTCGTTTTGGTACCCTATTGTTTAAAGCTTGGGTACATTTTTGCATAAACAAAATTTTCACCCGTTTGTGTACCCGGACCGTTTTGCATGCAAAATTCCACCATTCGTTTTGGCACCCTATTGTTTTAATGCTTGAGTACATTTTTGCATAACCAAAACTGTCATGGGTTTGTGTACCCCGACCGAAATGCATAAGGTTACCGAAACGCATATGACACCGGCAGGCAAGCAATGTCAGCTAAATAAAGTATCAGCAATTGAACAGATTCAAGCATCTGTGTATATACTTTTACTAAAAAGAATTCATGGAAGATTTGTTGAGAGACAGGTGACGCTGTAAAAGTTTCCTAAGGCCTGTTTACATGAAGTGGGCTGGTCAACTCAAGTGGGGTCCGTGCTTTCTAAAAATCCCTTTGTACTCTGTATTTGCGTTTACATGGAGAGTAGGCCAGCCCGCTCAGGTGAGATCCGCGAGAAGGACAGGTGGGATCCGCGTGAAGTGGGATGGAAATTATCCATGTAAACGAAATCAGGTGGGCTAACCCACTCACTGAAACTCATTGTGCTTGCATAGAGGAAGTTGGCGCCAAACTAAACCAAATCATACTGTCGTATGAATCGGCAGTAACAGATCAGGCTCTAAAACTGTAGTAAAGGCGTACAGAAACCTAGAGAATTCAAACGTTTCCTCGATTGAAATGACACGAACCTGTCGATCGTATACTTTTGATAGATCGAACACAAAATCAGAATTCCGTCTAACTGAAGTACGAATCCGAGCATAACGTATAATTTAACGGTCAGAAAAGAATCCAATTGTTATTCGCCATTGTTGAGGAAAACTGATATTCATTATTGTGGCGCCAAAAACTAAAAAAACCTCATTAACAATCTTCAAATAAGAGGCCATCCCACCTAAGTGGGATAAATGGCGTCCTCATGTAAACACGAATACGATCTCACCTGCGGAAACTAGCCCACTCCATGTAAACAGGCCCTTAAAGGCCTTTGTATCTTGGTAGGCCAACGCATGCTCAAGATTCAATGGAGGCCGGGTCTCTGTTACGCGATATACTAATTTTATACAGCTTTTTAGCAAATATGAGTTGAAATGCACTTTAGTTTCGATTAACCTTAAGCAATCTTTTTGATGAAAGCCATGATTTAAACAATCTGTGTTTTTACATTGTTACAGATATTGAGTTGACAAATTGTTGCTCGGTTGTCTAAATTGTTGCTCGGTTGTCTAAATTGTTGCTCGGTTGTCTAAATTGTTGCTCGGTTGTCTAAAAGTCGATCGGTGGAGTGCATATCTTGGGACTTTATAATTGGATCATTGAGTGTTTCTTCTCCCTACATACTGAAGATTTTCTGACTTAGCTTGTATTATTTTTTTACAGTGGAGATCCATGCAGAGCTGTGTTATGCTGAATGTCTGTTAGAAAGGGCGATTCTCACGTTTATCCAGGTTTGTTTGTAATCGATGTTTAACAGATGCTCAAATTTATGGGTAGATTAGACTGTATTTACTCAAAATTCCAGGTTTGAAATTACAAGATCCTCCATTTGGTACAATTAATATTTGAAGGGGGGATAATTCCTCATTTTAGGATGTAAATCTCATCTAATTCGACATTTCTTGGGAACGAAGACAAGAATTTGGGGAAATTGATTGTTGGCTATTGTAGTATGACAAGGTCATAGGTTTTGAGTTCTGTTTGTATGTTTTTGTTGCCTGTAACTGAAGTGAAGTCTTATAATTTAGAACTAACACTGCTCATTGGTTTTCTGTTTGATGTCTAATATTTTCTATCGATTTCTATCAAATAGGAGAAGGTTAATTTACATATGATCAATTGAAGGATTAATTATAATGATGCACTTTGGGTGTTCATCCATTATTCTGGACTGATCTACCTCTATAATATGACATTAAAAGTTCCCCCCAGAATGTAAACAGAATGGAATTTGTGCAAAGCGTTACTTCAATTCTTTCTTCCTGATTCTGTAAAAGAAACCCGTTTAGACATATCGATTTGTCCTTTCCCTGTAGTTATATACTTCAGACGCCTTTTTTAGAATACACTTTTTAAAAATTTTCAACGACCATTAGAAAGTACATTTGATAGCCATTTGATAAAATGTTCACGCCATAAGGAATTTCAAATAGGCCGATTTTTTAATAAGAGTTCAAGGCTTTGATATCTCTTTGATTCATTCTTTTCTTTAATCTTGCTCTATGTCTTCTATACACGGTAGACACTCCTTTTTTATCCTTTATTTCACTTTCCAGGACGAGAATTTAATAAGTTTTATCAAAGGCAGCTTGAAGATAAAACACGCCTATAGTATATACAGGTAATCAAATATTAATCCGCTTTTAATGTTACATCTATGTCTTGGCAATTTTAAAAGCAATTTTTTGTTTGATTAACTGAGACTCTTGCCATTCATTTTTGCTATTCTAATCTGCACCTAGTCCAAAAAGATTTAAAACCACCGGGAGAAACCCTAATGTAATTGAAAAGGCCTGGATGAAACCAGCCGAACAAGATATCTTGACAGTAGAACGTATTTAACTTCCTATGATACTGTGTTAGGACTGAAAGTCAGCATCGTTAATATGGTTCATTTAAACTTTTTTCAAAGTCCTTTGATTTCGCTGCCATCTTTTTATAGGTCATGTTTACAGTTGATGTCACAATGTCCATCAGGCCTAGCCAAGGCTGCAAATCGGCTTGATTTTGAAGGTGGCGTTCATCTGGGCATCGGGACATTTAACCTTGTAAGCTACGAATTCTTTTTCGTATCAGCTGTTTTAAAATTTTCTTTCCATCTATCCCGTCCGTCGGATCGGCCAAAGGAAATTGTTATCTCAAAGAACTTCTTCCCGCTATCTGTATCGTAAGCGTGCAATGCTGTCTTTGTAATTAAAGTATTATTTTGCCGTTATCAAGCACTCATTATCTTTGACCAAAGATACCCACAATCTGCTTTGAGTTGGCCATCTGCCCGGATATTTTTTTCATTCTAGGACTTTGATTTATTCCCACCATATCTTTCTCTTATTCAATTCAATTCAATTCAATTCAATTCAATTTTATTTATATACCGTAATGCATCGAACAAGCGCTCTCTTAAAATAAGCGCCCCCTGGAAAAAGCACCCACCCCTCGAATGAGCGCCCATCTTTCAACCTTCAGAATCGGGCGCTAAGACGAAAGCATAATTGGAAGGCAATTCAGCAAGAAAGATTGAATAAACAACACAGTTTGTTTTAGCTTTCATTCTCATTTTTCCATTTCATCAAAATAACATGGAAACTTATAAAAATAGCTTCTTGTGTCATAATTGCGATGACATTTTTCTTTTCTTGGAGTTTTGCCATCAAAACTTCTGCCAACTTGATGTCATTTCTAATCGCCGTATATCACTTTCAAATTAAGCGCCTACCTCGAATAAGCGCCCGAGGCATTACGGTACTACTGCCATACCAAGCCATTAACAAAAGATACCATTTCAGAGGACCTGAAATTGTTTAACTGCACTTATTATTCAGATTCTTACACATATAATCTATCAGCCAGATGACCATCAGTACTTCATGTTAACCTCACAAAGAAAAAGGAGCCTACACATAGATGTAAACCTAAGCTTGCTACGGATATATAAACAAGAGAGGCTCCCTGTGTAGGTTTGCTAACGACAAGCCAGCATTATAGTCGTGTTTTTCTGTTAAGTGTCGTGAAAAATATTACAATTCATTTTATTTTGTAACTCACTCTATTTTTCGAAATTTTCAGCTTTTATCACTTCTACCAACGAAGATTTTACGACTTCTTGAATGGGTTGGCTTTTCAGGAGATAAGGTATCCCATTTTTCTTTGTTTGTGAAGATTCTTGTATTCTTGTTGGATATTCGTGCTGACTCTTCGCCAAAACGCAATGGTATGAAAGTGCCTGCATTTGGAACCACGTCACTATATGAAACGACCCTGAAAGTGAAAATTACTAAACAAGATGTGAAACAAACTCACCGAGATGTAAAACAACTCCACTAACATTAAAGCGGAATTATGCCACCTCCTAACTTCGCACATCTTGTCCTACTGAATACGGCACTCTGAATCCAACATTTTATCAATCAACAATAGTTTTCTGACTTCTATGAACAAGGCATCTAAAAAGAATGAATCCAATAAGGAGTAAGAATGAAAATTGTTAATTTGAATCTGGAAAAATAGCAGTGACACAACGGAACACATCTCTAATGAGAATGCCTTTTAGTTCTTTGATGTCGATAATATGCATAAAATATATTCAAATTTGGTTACAGGTAACCAGTGGAAGATTGTTGTGTATCGTATTTGCATGTAACCATTTTCCCATAGTTTTGGACTAGTGAAATTTACTTTTGTATTTTCCATGCAGAGTCTCGGCCTTACCCATTTGGAAGATGGTGTCAAAAAGGACGGTATCCGATCACCATTATGTGCAATGACAGTTCTTGGCTATAGGATCGTAGTTGGTCCAATCTTAGGTGAGTAAATGTTGAACGCAGGACAGAATATGCCTAGAGAGGAGTCGTTTTTTAAATGCAACGAATCAAACGACTAGCAGTTTTATGGGACATTTTGTTGAAAATGCATTGACAGAAAGTTGAAAATAATGGATTTCTTTTCGCAAATTTTGATCCCAGATTCAGGTTAAGGACAAGAGGTTTAGCCTACAAATAAGTTTTCAATATCTTTATGCTCATTATTTTGATTTTATGACGAAGTTAATCACTTTTTAAGGTTGAAGAAAATCGACCGTAGTTAGCGACTGAGGGTGAAAAGGTTAAGCCGGAACGATTTTTCACGGCCAAATCCCTTACGATTTTTCAAATATAAGATAGCCAATACGTCTACTATTCAAAACAAACGATCTTAAAATGTATCCGCCCTAAAATATTGTATTTAATCCTTATCTAAGCTCAGAAATGTCGCACAACGATTTCGAGAGTAACATTCAAACCAGGCCATTAACTGAATTGGTGCACTCGGGGGAATATTGTCACGCCCTGTAAACCCTTTGCTACCAAGCTTGTAGCACATCATGGCTTGAACCAAGTATCAACACGTCCTCGTTGTGTTCGATTGTAATCCTTGTTCACATTTGGAATTTTCTTACCAGGAAGCTCTGAGTTTTTTACAGAGTGTTTTATTTTGTATTTAAATTAATAAAGGTTAATTCTTCTTTTAGTGTTTGCATCAACACCTAAAAAACATTCTTGTAAGGCGTTCACTGTTTACAACTTATATGAAGATCTTAACTATTACAACTCAGTTTTCTAAGTTCTTAGCTTGCCCTTTAAACAAGGACAATTAAGAGTCAAGAAAAGTGTGCATTCTTTTTCTGGTGAAAGAAGAAGAGCCTTCTTTAAAGTAGGCTTTTGCTAAGACAATTTTAATCAAGTGTACCCTTGTTGTTGTACCGTGAGTTCTTCTGAATTTCAATTGACTTTCCCCGCGGCGGTCAGCCTTGAGATAGCCATCTTATGTTTCTTGGCTAGCTGATGTTTCGATTTCAAAATTTCTTGCCAATTATAGATTGCAATTCTTGCTTAGGTTTCAAGGATACAAACGAAGAGTACACTAAAAGCGTTCTTGGATCCTGTCTAGAAAAGTTTCCAGAGGTGAGTGATATTTGATATATGTTTCTCTAAACCTGTGTTTGATCCCTGCTTATTTGATAAGTTTCGAAAGATTCCTACCCGTGCAAGAAGCAGCTCATAACTAATCTGGTCGCACTGGCTTCTAGAAATGCATGACATACAATGAGTCAATATTGATAAGAATGACAGTGAATTGTTGATCGAGCACCGGCTGTTATATGGATTCTTTCTACGTGTAATTTGCATTTTCAATATTCTCAAGACTTGTCATTATGGATTTAGAAAGTTTAATTTTAAGGATGGTTTTAAGTATTCAATGATATGATAGATTCAATACCTTCAAAAGGAAGTTGTCCCTAGCCATTTTTACTTGATTCTGATAAAAACTTGTACCTTGTCTTCTATCGTAGGGTGCAATTTTTTTGTATTTCGCTGGAAGAATAGAGCAAGTTCAAGGAAAATTTGAGGATGTAAGTACTTCAAAGTTCAACAAATATTGATACTGTATTTTAGAGAAATCTTATCGGTAAATTGGCATGGCATATTTATTTGTCTGCAATCACTGCTAAGCCCTGGTGAATGGAAACTGTATACAGTATGCAACCAATTGAGCTTCCTTTATTACCTTCTTATTGACACCTTGTCATTTTCTGTTTGGTATGGGCTTATAGAGGTTTCTTGACTTAGTCAGTCACGATTGTTTTCAGCCCTATAGGCATTTGGTTTTATGGCATTTATGTTCCAAGGAAGCAGAATGTTTAGCTGGCTATGTAGATTTCCTTTTTAAGCGTAGAGAAGTGAATTCATCAGTGTAAAAAAGGATAGTCCTCAGGTATTTTAATATTTTAAGATTAGCCGTTGGTATTTGATTCACCTTGTGTTATTGTGTGATCTCCTTTTTGAAGGCGATTCAAAGATACGAAAGCGCAGTGTCAATGAACGTCGAATGGAAGCAGATTCATCATGTTTGCTACTGGGAGCTGATGTGGTGCAACAGGTTCGAACATTTATATAACATAGCGACTGCTTGAAGTCTATATTGCTGTGTAACACGTCAGTGCTATCATTGGCCCTACTGAGACTGCTGGCCCCTATGCTCGTCTTTGCGTTGCATAGAATATTCATAATGTTTATCCTTAACTTTCAGTAACATTGCAGTTACCAAATAATGCTCATCCATTCATTTCTTATTTGCTTACCTGCCTAACTAGGTAGGTAATTCAGAACCATGCTGCGCTGGCAAAGAAAGGCGCTGAGGTTAAAGAATGCGGAATTGATATTTTGTATTATTAAGTCAAATGATTTAGTTTTCAAAAATATTTTGTCGTAAACCTTTAAAATATGGGACTTTAATTCTTAATCAGATGATGATTTAAAAATCTTTATCAATGCTCGGCGATATTCAAAGGTATACCACTGCACCTTGTAGATCTTCCATTCGTCTTCTCCTCCTCCTTCTTCTTCTCCTCCTTCTCCTCCTCTTTCTTTTCCTCCTTCTCCTCCTTCTGCTTCTTCTGCTCCTTCTCCTCCTTATTCTCCTCTTTCTTCTCCTCCTTTTCCTTGTTCTTCTTCTTTGTCCACTTCTCCATCACCTTCTTCTTCTTCTTCTTCTTCTCTTTCTCCTTTTTCTCCTTTTCTCCATAACCTTATTCTTCACCTTCTTCTTCTCCTTCTTCTTCGCCTCATTCTTCTCTTTCTTTTTCTTCTTCCGTAACTTCTTTTTCCCCTTCTTTGTCTCCCTGTTTTCATCTCTTTTCTTTCTTGTTCTTATTCCTCCTCCTTCTCTTCCTTCTTTTCTTCTTCTTCCTCTTCTTTTGCTCTTCTCTTCTTGTAAAATTATCTATCTTTTTCTTTGTTTTCCTTTTCTTTTTTGTCTTCTGCTACTTCTTCTCATTCTTCTTGTTGTGGTCTTCCTCTTTTCCTTTTAATTCTTCTTTATTTTCCCCGTCTATTTTCGCTCACCTTTTCCTTTATTCGAGATGGTCAGTCTTGTACGTTGTCTCTACAATCTTCCATTTCTATTCATCTCTCTTCCTTGGTTTACGTATCTTCTTAGCAATCAAGGCACCTTTTCAATACATAACTGAATCTCGTTATCTTCTTTCTACCAGTTTCCAAGGCAGATGGAAGGATGCCGTTCATTTTGCAAGCACACTAGCAAAAGAGAGCAAGTGGTCAAAAGTAAGTTAATAATTTATCCGTAGTTTGCTCATAGTGTGACCAATTTTTTTTTATATTATATATTTATATTATGTTGTTGTATTTTTTTGATGCATGCATTTATGTTACGGTAATCTATTATTATCGTAAAAAATTACGCAAATTCTCGGCACGAAATTCCTTCGGAGGCTGTGTTCTCTCTTGGCTATGATACTTAATCTATTACTCTTGTACGTTGCAATTTTTTTCTCTCCTCTCCATTGAACCCTAATGTTGCGTAAAGTCCTCAATGTTTAAGTTCAGGATTTGTGTCGGTCGCCTGCACCCTGTGGTGTGGGTATCAATCAGTTTCGAGATTCTGAATTTGATGCCAACTGAGCAATTTATTCGTTGGCAAAAATCCGCCATGTGGGGACGAATTGTTTTCAGAAGTCCGTAATACTCTTTATCACCGTAAGCTTTGAGCATGGCTTATAAAAGAAAACTGAATTTCGTACGACAGAGAACTGCCTGATCAAGTTCTGTTGAAGGCAATGTGGTTAAGATAGATGGACTCAAAACTGCAACATTTTTTTGTTATAAACTGATCTGTTTGGCTTTGGTAAAGACTTTATAGTCAAAAGTTGTAGTCTGTTTTACTGTAAATGTAAGAAGTGCCCATCGCTTGATGCTCCTACCCTGGTGCTCGCAATTGACCTGCTTTATAATAATGAATTCCAGCTATATAGTAAAGATTCCCTGCAACGCTATGATTTATGACGTATCCAATATAAAATTATATCTTCATATCATTTTCTATCACATAGACCGCCTACCTGTACCTTGAAGGCTGCTTTCGATTAATGGACATGTTTGAGAAAACAAAAACCAATTTTTGGGAAGATGAAGAAGAAGAGAAGGCCATTACAGAAATCTTTAAGTGAGTTTTTTATGAAGGGTGCACTGTTTTGTGCCTCTGAATTTGAAGTTGAAGCAAACAGAAATTGAAAACCTAATGCAAATTTTTATGAATGTGATTAATTATTGATTAGACTGTTTTGAAATTTCATAAAATTATACTTCATCAAAGGACTTGAGGTAACATATAAAAATGGGCCTCATATTTGGATTTTGAAAATTTGACTAGCAAGGCACTTTTTGTTTTTTTTAAATATAGGCTAAGTGGTAAGTTTTACAATCAAGTGAATTTTTTGCTTGAGCTTTCCAAGGTACTTGGTATTTTTAGGCCCTGTGAAGACAGATTGCTTTCTTATGTATTCGGCCCATTTAATGCAGTTGCTTTGCGTTTAGGTTAGTTCCAGAATTTAAACAGAGGGTTGCTGGTAAATCCTTGCCATTTGAAAAATATGCAGTTTATAAAGCGAACAAGTATGTGAAGCAAAAGAAAAGACTTGTTTTAGCTGGACTGGTAGGCATTTTTTGTTTTCTAGTTTTCTGCCAATCGGTATCAAGAGCCTTTACTTCATTTTTAGTTAGGATTCTTTGAAGCAAAGTTAAAAAGGAAAGAAGACGAAGAATTGCACTCTTTTAATTATCGGCTTTGAATAAAACATACCTGTATCTTATTTGGATTCTAGTGTCCGCCATTTCCTAACACTGTTGTCCTATAATACATTGTATATGCAACCTTATCACGGCATTAAAGAAGAATTTCGTGATATTTTTTATACGTGACTGAAATACGTAACTGAAGGTGAAAAAGTACTTGTAGGAATATTTACATGAAAAATCTACAAATTTCGAATAATTTATTATTCATTTGCTGACCTTTCTTGGGTATTTTTTCGACCCTTTTTATCAATCTTCTCAATGATTAAATGTAGAGTTACATCATTACATGTGAGTATTGCCACTAAAACATGAATAAATAGTTGATAAAGTCAATCCTTATGTATCTTCTTTAAACGATCGTCCAAAATTCTCAACAGGAAATCATCCTTAATATTCCATACCTTCACATTCTTCCAACGCTGTCTTGGCAAGTTAAACTAATTCTTTAAGCTTATGCTACCACTGATTTATACTGTTGTTCTGTATCTTCTTTAGGAAGTTATTTACATTTGGAATGGGTTCTCGATGGCTGGCTATCGTAAAGAACTCATGGAACATTATTTAGACATCATTAGAATAACCTTAAAGGAGGTTGTCAGCACTAAAGGTATGATTATTATGATGACTACTGTCCAAGCATTATTTCTTGATTCTACATACCACCTTTACCGCACTGTTTTGTGGTTGAATCTGCTTTTTTATTTCAAGTGCCATTAAACTGGTTATTTCTTTTTTTTTCAAGATACAAACGAGTTTTACGCAGATGAATACAGCTTGTGTAAATTGCTGGAAGGGATGTGTCTTCGCTACCTGGATTCCCCTTCCGCTGCAGAGGCGTGCCTTAGAGAGGTTGTTGAAAAGTAAGGCTGTATTACAACCTTGCTGATATTAAGAAATGGCTATTGTTAATTAATATAAGAAATTATTATTGTCATAAATTCCTATTTGACCCATTAGCAAGTGCGCATCTGGCAGGGCTTGTATGGGAGGAGTCTATGTTTTCCCCAACCCCCCCCCCACTTTGATAGGTAGCTATATAACAACTAGTCTGCTAGCCCTGGCTTTTTCCTTGTCTACATCATCAAAATTATTTAATAAGTTTTTTCTCCATATTCAACCTCATTAATAACTTAGCTTAAACAATATTTGAATCATATTGAATGTATTTAATTCGGGTATTTCGGAGAATGACACACTTCCAATTTGCTGATATCTGGCCAAATTTTTTCTTGGTGATTTGAGTCCCCTGATGGTAGGCAAAACATAAATATTATTATTATCATATCGGTTTCGATAAGTTATGGGCTTTTTTAATTTTATCTTGCTATAGTACATATAGCAACAAAAAGCGATTTTAATCATAATAGACGAAAAAATTTCTTTTAATGGCAACATGTATGATTTTCATTCTTTCACTCCTTATTCAGAGCGCCTGATATCAAGATAGACAATTACCTTGTTCCATATGCCTATGCTGAAATTGGCTTCTTGTTCAGAGCAATTGGAAGAAATTCTGATGCCATCAAACATTTAGAAGAAGTCAGGTTTGGGTCATTCTCCTATTAAATTCTATACGTGATATTGATCAACGTAACACGGCGCATTTATTGGCCGTTTTTATGCAGTATAAATATTCACTTCATTTACACCTTACTCTAAACGGGACAATCGGTGACTGAGCTAATAATGCTCTTTTGAGAGAGTTAGGCAGGCTTGTTGAATTGTTCGCGAGGAGTCTTTTAATGAGCGTGCTTATAGTAGAAGGGACTTAATGGAAGTGTGCAACAAACTGTACAAAGCCCGTTCATTGACGTTTTTATTGGGAATTGAATCAAAATTAGGAAGTGTTTTTGAGTTCCGAGAACATTTTTTACGCGGAAGCGTTGGCGCCCAAGACAGATTGCTGGATACAGCGTCACGTGAAAGCGTCATGTGACCTGGTTTTCAACGTTTGCGTTTTTGACGATGCCGCGCAATATTTGAGTTTAACGCGAATTAACAAGTGGGTAATGCAGGACGCATGTGCAAGAAAGAGGCAATGTGGATTCTTGGAAGAACGATTTTGAAAATGAGGCAAAAGTAGAACAAAGTTGGAAGAAATATTAAATGGCAAGTTTTGCTTCTTTAACTTTAAGATTTTGTTATAAATCGAAATTCATACAACGGTTATGGTCGAGGCCTTGTGGTCTCTTTTCTGCAACCTGTGGATTGAACATTCAATTGATAGGACTTACAAAAAAGTTCTTAAAAAAAATTAAAAGCTTTTTAACCGTTATAGAAAAAAGCCGTCCAAGCATAGTTTTCCAGCCCAATGGACAATAGTTTCTCCCCACAGTCACGTTAATACACGTTTCATTTTCAGTGCAATCAAACTGATATTCAATTTTCTTATAGAAAGATGCAGTTGTTTTGTGGTACTGATAATTTCTCGTTCATGTTCAATCTTCTTATTTATATTCACTTTGTTTCGATTGTAATATTTACTTTCTTTGTTTTTTGCATGGGCTTTACCTTCAACGCAACACCAACACATTCTATTTATAAGAAATCATCTTTAATGAATCAATACTTGGATCGACCGTAAAATGAAGAGAAAAGCTATTGAATGACCATGTTTTTATGTTTATTTGAGCAACTATTTCCTTCTGTAATAGTTTAATTTTTTTTAAGTCTCCTGGAAATTGCAGCAGTCCTATTGTCGGCGTGGGTCTGTAGGCAACAAAACAAAACATGTTCTTCCATTTTGCACGAAATTCGGTGTTCAGTTGAATACCTATGCTTGATGTGTTGTGTCACGTTGAATCACAATAAACTGTGATAAAGAAGATTTCAAAATACACTCTCCATGAGCATACCAAGCAATACAAAAGTTGTCAACGAATACGTCACAGTCTCACGTGATACCTTTCCTGCCAAAATTTGAATATACGTTTTGAAGGTTTTAGAAGGCCCATATTCAAGAGAGGAAAATTGCGCCAAATATGTTGGCACAAAGTCTTCAATAAAAAATTCTTATTACTCAATGTAATGAATAGAGAGCGGGTTATTTTTAATTTCGTCTTGAAATGGAGTAAAGCTTGGTTTCTATTAAATTTTGAAGCTATCAGGGACACAATCGTCGCCGATCTTGTTTTAAAACTTCTATCTTTCGTCTACAATGCCAGATTTGTGTTTTGATTCGCATTGACAGTCTGCGATAGTCAGTGGCATAATCCATCGCAGCTCTTTGATGACGTATATAAGTTGCAACAGCGGCTATATAGCAAGTAAAAAAGTGTTGTCTTCAATGTGTAGTTTCCTTAATAGTCTGGAAAGTTGTACCCAATTTGACTGCCCTGGTGCTCCCGATTAACGACTCTCACTCAACAATGGTAGGAAACGCCAGGAACTATTTTCGTTAACCGGGAGCAGAACGCAAATGATCGTAGTCTGTTGCCGACCCATTTACGATAGCTCTACGATTTAATGGAAACCGAGCTTAATATAAAAAAGGAAGGTAGAAAATCTTCATAAAAGGGAAGGTAGAAAATCTTCATTAAAAGGGAAGGTAGAAAAAGTTTCTTCTCAATTTAAATGCAGTGTTTTATCTATTTTAGAAAGAAATTCACAAAATACAGCCTGGAAAGCAGGCTTCATTTTCGCGTCCATTCGAACATAGAAGCGATAAAAGAAGAAATGAAGTCATCATCCCGGCAATCAACGTCTTCAGGCGAAGATGATTCTGTTTATGATGTGGTGGAGATCCCCGATGCTGATGTTAAAAACGATTACGTTTCAGAATTATCAAGCAACAAAGAAATAACCCTTCGCAAAGAAACTTCAATTTAGACCTGCACAACTGCAGTGTTTATTTGTAGAATCGCTTCAACATTCAGCTTGCCGCTACTTTTTAAGATATATTTTTACTGTATTTATTAACGGTTTTAGGTTAAGTTGTAAAGTTGTATTTAAAAATTTCAATTGGCAATTGTAGTTATAGATTAATATCAAGTGTAACCATATTGTAGAATTTTGATTTTATTGTCATTATATTCAATTAAATTGCAATAAATCTGTTATGTCGATTTGGTAAAGAATCTGTGTCAAAATAGAAATATGCGAAGCCGTTGGCAATAAAAACCATAGATTCTATAATATTTACCTAAATGCACTTTAAGAATTGGCTTTTTTGTCTCATCGTTACAAGAAGAGGATACCGTGTGAACATCAATTTAGCTTTAACAATCATGTGTCATAGAACTTGAACTGAGTAGTTAGAATCAAAGCTCGTACGTTACTGCAAACACTCGTCCCATCCGCTCAAATTGGCCATTTCACGCTGAAATGGTACAGTCAAAGCTGAGTTGATCAGCTCTCAGAACAAATTTTTTCCATAAGTTTTAATCGTTCGGGCAATACCATTTAAAAACTACATTTTTTCCCTGGAGAATAAGAAAGAATTACTTTTCTCCGCAGTAAGTACAGTTACACCATATTTTGTTCATTTTCCTAAACATATATAATATTTCATTTTAAAATTAAAGAGATTTAAAAGTGTTCTAAAGCTGTTTTATTGCCTTAATTTTTTGTCAGGTTTTGGGTAGTAATAAAGGTGGATTTTTCTTGAAAGAAATCATATAAATACCTTCCAAATATGATATAAATGTCTTATAAAGTTGTTTTATATGGTTTTCAACTGTTTTGAAGCGAAAAAATTCCATCATTTTTTGACAATTTTCCTAAGCCTATAGCCTTAGTTTTTTGTCAGATTTCGGGTAGTAAAAAAGGTGGATTTTTCTTGAAATAAATCATATAAATACCTCCCAAATATGATTTAAATGAGTTATAAAGTTGTTTTATATGGTTTTCAACTGTTTTGAAGCAAAAAAAATTCCATCATTTTTTGACAATTTTCCTAAGCCTATAGCCTTAGTTTTTTGTCAGATATTGGGTAGTAAAAAGGTGGATTTTTCTTGAAAGAAATCATATAAATACCTCCAAAATATGATTTAAATGTGTTATAAAGTTGTTTTATATGGTTTTCAACTGTTTGGAAGCAAAAAAAATTCCATCATTTTTTGACAATTTTCCTAAGCCTATAGCCTTAGTTTTTTGTCAGATTTTGGGTAGTAAAAAAGGTGGATTTTTCTTGAAAGAAATCATATAAATACCTCCCAAATATGATTTAAATGTGTTATAAAGTTGTTTTATATGGTTTTCAACTGTTTTGAAGCAAAAAAAATTCCATCATTTTTTGACAATTTTCCTAAGCCTAAAGCCTTAGTTTTTTGTCAGATTTTGGGTAGTAAAAAAGGTGGATTTTTCTTGAAATAAATCATATAAATACCTCCCAAATATGATTTAAATGTGTTATAAAGTTGTTTTATATGGTTTTCAACTGTTTTGAAGCGAAAAACTATCCATCATTTTTTGACAATTTTCCTAAGCCTATAGCCTTAGTTTTTTGTCAGATATTGGGTAGTAAAAAAGGTGGATTTTTCTTGAAAGAAATCATATAAATACCTCCCAAATATGATTTAAATGTGTTATAAAGTTGTTTTATATGGTTTTCAACTGTTTTGAAGCAAAAAAATTTCCATCATTTTTTGACAATTTTCCTAAGCCTATAGCCTCAGTTTTTTGTCAGATTTTGGGTAGTAAAAAAGGTGGATTTTTCTTGAAATAAATCATATAAATACCTCCCAAATATGATTTAAATGTGTTATAAAGTTGTTTTATATGGTTTTCAACTGTTTTGAAGCAAAAAAAATTCCATCATTTTTTGACAATTTTCCTAAGCCTTAGTTTTTTGTCAGATTTTGGGTAAGAAAAAGGTAGATTTTTCTTGAAATAAATCACATAAATACCTCCCAAATATGATTTAAATGTGTTCTAAAGTTGTTTTATATGGTTTTCAACTGTTTTGAAGCGAAAAAATATCCATCATTTTTTGACAATTTTCCTAAGCCTATAGCCTTAGTTTTTTGTCAGATATTGGGTAGTAAAAAGGTGGATTTTTCTTGAAAGAAATCATATAAATACCTCCCAAATATGATTTAAATGTGTTATAAAGTTGTTTTATATGGTTTTCAACTGTTTTGAAGCAAAAAAAATTCCATCATTTTTTGACAATTTTCCTAAGCCTATAGCCTTAGTTTTTTGTCAGATTTTGGGTAGTAAAAAAGGTGGATTTTTCTTGAAAGAAATCATATAAATACCTCCCAAATATGATTTAAATGTGTTATAAAGTTGTTTTATATGGTTTTCAACTGTTTTGAAGCAAAAAAATTTCCATCATTTTTTGACAATTTTCCTAAGCCTATAGCCTTAGTTTTTTGTCAGATTTTGGGTAGTAAAAAAGGTGGATTTTTCTTGAAACAAATCATATAAATACCTCCCAAATATGATTTAAATGTGTTATAAAGTTGTTTTATATGGTTTTCAACTGTTTTGAAGCGAAAAAATATCCATCATTTTTTGACAATTTTCCTAAGCCTATAGCCTTAGTTTTTTGTCAGATATTGGGTAGTAAAAAAGGTGGATTTTTCTTGAAAGAAATCATATAAATACCTCCCAAATATGATTTAAATGTGTTATAAAGTTGTTTTATATGGTTTTCAACTGTTTTGAAGCAAAAAAATTTCCATCATTTTTTGACAATTTTCCTAAGCCTATAGCCTTAGTTTTTTGTCAGATTTTGGGTAGTAAAAAAGGTGGATTTTTCTTGAAATAAATCATATAAATACCTCCCAAATATGATTTAAATGTGTTATAAAGTTGTTTTATATGGTTTTCAACTGTTTTGAAGCAAAAAAAATTCCATCATTTTTTGACAATTTTCCTAAGCCTATAGCCTTAGTTTTTTGTCAGATTTTGGGTAGTAAAAAAGGTGGATTTTTCTTGAAAGAAATCATATAAATACCTCCCAAATATGATTTAAATGTGTTATAAAGTTGTTTTATATGGTTTTCAACTGTTTTGAAGCAAAAAAAATTCCATCATTTTTTGACAATTTTCCTAAGCCTATAGCCTTAGTTTTTTGTCAGATTTTGGGTAGTAAAAAAGGTGGAATTTTCTTGAAATAAATCATATAAATACCTCCCAAATATGATTTAAATGTCTTATAAAGTTGTTTTATATGGTTTTCAACTGTTTTGAAGCGAAAAACTATCCATCATTTTTTGACAATTTTCCTAAGCCTATAGCCTTAGTTTTTTGTCAGATATTGGGTAGTAAAAAGGTGGATTTTTCTTGAAAGAAATCATATAAATACCTCCCAAATATGATTTAAATGTGTTATAAAGTCGTTTTATATGGTTTTTAATTGTTTTGAAGCGAAAAAATATCCATCATTTTTTGACAATTTTCCTAAGCCTATAGCCTTAGTTTTTTGTCAGATTTCGGGTAGTAAAAAAGGTGGATTTTTCTTGAAATAAATCATATAAATACCTCCCAAATATGATTTAAATGTGTTATAAAGTTGTTTTATATGGTTTTCAACTGTTTTGAAGCAAAAAAAATTCCATCATTTTTTGACAATTTTCCTAAGCCTATAGCCTTAGTTTTTTGTCAGATTTTGGGTAGTAAAAAAGGTGGAATTTTCTTGAAATAAATCATATAAATACCTCCCAAATATGATTTAAATGTGTTATAAAGTTGTTTTATATGGTTTTCAACTGTTTTGAAGCGAAAAACTATCCATCATTTTTTGACAATTTTCCTAAGCCTATAGCCTTAGTTTTTTGTCAAATATTGGGTAGTAAAAAGGTGGATTTTTCTTGAAAGAAATCATATAAATACCTCCCAAATATGATTTAAATGTGTTATAAAGTCGTTTTATATGGTTTTTAATTGTTTTGAAGCAAAAAAAATTCCATCATTTTTTGACAATTTTCCTAAGCCTATAGCCTTAGTTTTTTGTCAGATTTCGGGTAGTAAAAAAGGTGGATTTTTCTTGAAATAAATCATATAAATACCTCCCAAATATGATTTAAATGTGTTATAAAGTTGTTTTATATGGTTTTCAACTGTTTTGAAGCAAAAAAAATTCCATCATTTTTTGACAATTTTCCTAAGCCTATAGCCTTAGTTTTTTGTCAGATTTTGGGTAAGAAAAAGGTAGATTTTTCTTGAAATAAATCACATAAATACCTCCCAAATATGATTTAAATGTGTTATAAAGTTGTTTTATATGGTTTTAAACTGTTTTGAAGCAAAAAAAATTCCATCATTTTTTGACAATTTTCCTAAGCCTATAGCCTCAGTTTTTTGTCAGATTTTGGGTAGTAAAAAAGGTGGAATTTTCTTGAAATAAATCATATAAATACCTCCCAAATATGATTTAAATGTGTTATAAAGTTGTTTTATATGGTTTTCAACTGTTTTGAAGCGAAAAACTATCCATCATTTTTTGACAATTTTCCTAAGCCTATAGCCTTACTTTTTTGTCAGATTTTGGGTAGTAAAAAAGGTGGATTTTTCTTGAAAGAAATCATATAAATACCTCCCAAATATGATTTAAATGTGTTATAAAGTTGTTTTATATGGTTTTCAACTGTTTTGAAGCAAAAAAAATTCCATCATTTTTTGACAATTTTCCTAAGCCTATAGCCTTAGTTTTTTGTCAGATTTCGGGTAGTAAAAAAGGTGGATTTTTCTTGAAATAAATCATATAAATACCTCCCAAATATGATTTAAATGTGTTATAAAGTTGTTTTATATGGTTTTCAACTTTTTTGAAGCAAAAAAAATTCCATCATTTTTTGACAATTTTCCTAAGCCTATAGCCTTAGTTTTTTGTCAGATTTTGGGTAGTAAAAAAGGTGGAATTTTCTTGAAATAAATCATATAAATACCTCCCAAATATGATTTAAATGTGTTATAAAGTTGTTTTATATGGTTTTCAACTGTTTTGAAGCGAAAAACTATCCATCATTTTTTGACAATTTTCCTAAGCCTATAGCCTTAGTTTTTTGTCAAATATTGGGTAGTAAAAAGGTGGATTTTTCTTGAAAGAAATCATATAAATACCTCCCAAATATGATTTAAATGTGTTATAAAGTCGTTTTATATGGTTTTTAATTGTTTTGAAGCGAAAAAAATATCCATCATTTTTTGACAATTTTCCTAAGCCTATAGCCTTACTTTTTTGTCAGATTTTGGGTAGTAAAAAAGGTGGATTTTTCTTGAAAGAAATCATATAAATACCTCCCAAATATGATTTAAATGTGTTATAAAGTTGTTTTATATGGTTTTCAACTGTTTTGAAGCGAAAAACTATCCATCATTTTTTGACAATTTTCCTAAGCCTATAGCCTTAGCTTTTTGTCAGATATTGGGTAGTAAAAAGGTGGATTTTTCTTGAAAGAAATCATATAAATACCTCCCAAATATGATTTAAATGTGTTATAAAGTTGTTTTATATGGTTTTCAACTGTTTTGAAGTGAAAAAATATCCATCATTTTTTGACAATTTTGCTAAGCCTATAGCCTTACTTTTTTGTCAGATTTTGTGTAGTAAAAAAGGTGGATTTTTCTTGAAATAAATCATATAAATACCTCCCAAATATGATTTAAATGTGTTATAAAGTTGTTTTATATGGTTTTCAACTGTTTTGAAGCAAAAAAAATTCCATCATTTTTTGACAATTTTCCTAAGCCTATAGCCTTAGTTTTTTGTCAAAAGGTGGAATTTTCTTGAAATAAATCATATAAATACCTCCCAAATATGATTTAAATGTGTTATAAAGTTGTTTTATATGGTTTTCAACTGTTTTGAAGTAAAAAAATTTCCATCATTTTTTGACAATTTTCCTAAGCCTATAGCCTTAGTTTTTTGTCAGATTTTGGGTAGTAAAAAAGGTGGAATTTTCTTGAAATAAATCATATAAATACCTCCCAAATATGATTTAAATGTGTTATAAAGTTGTTTTATATGGTTTTCAACTGTTTTGAAGCGAAAAACTATCCATCATTTTTTGACAATTTTCCTAAGCCTATAGCCTTAGTTTTTTGTCAGATATTGGGTAGTAAAAAGGTGGATTTTTCTTGAAAGAAAGCATATAAATACCTCCCAAATATGATTTAAATGTGTTCTAAAGTTGTTTTATATGGTTTTCAACTGTTTTGAAGTGAAAAAATGTCCATCATTTTTTGACAATTTTCCTAAGCCTATAGCCTTAGTTTTTTGTCAGATTTTGGGTAGTAAAAAAGGTGGATTTTTCTTGAAAGAAATCATATAAATACCTCCCAAATATGATTTAAATGTGTTCTAAAGTTGTTTTATATGGTTTTCAACTGTTTTGAAGTGAAAAAATTTCCATCATTTTTTGACAATTTTCCTAAGCCTATAGCCTTAGTTTTTTGTCAGATTTTGGGTAGTAAAAAAGGTGGATTTTTCTTGAAAGAAAGCATATAAATACCTCCCAAATATGATTTAAATGTGTTATAAAGTTGTTTTATATGGTTTTCAACTGTTTTGAAGTGAAAAAATTTCCATCATTTTTTGACAATTTTCCTAAGCCTATAGCCTTAGTTTTTTGTCAGATTTTGGGTAGTAAAAAGGTGGATTTTTCTTGAAAGAAAGCATATAAATACCTCCCAAATATGATTTAAATGTGTTCTAAAGTTGTTTTATATGGTTTTCAACTGTTTTGAAGTGAAAAAATTTCCATCATTTTTTGACAATTTTCCTAAGCCTATAGCCTTAGTTTTTTGTCAGATTTTGGGTAGTAAAAAAGGTGGATTTGTCTTGAAAGAAATCATATAAATACCTCCCAAATATGATTTAAATGTGTTCCAAAGTTGTTTTATATGGTTTTCAACTGTTTTGAATCGAAACAATTTCCATCATTTTTTGACAATTTTCCTAAGCCTATAGCCTTAGTTTTTTGTCAGATTTTGGGTAGTAAAAAAGGTGGATTTTTCTTGAAAGAAATCATATAAATACCTCCCAAATATGATTTGAATGTGTTCCAAAGTTGTTTTATATTGTTTTCAACTGTTTTGAATCGAAACAATTTCCATCATTTTTTGACAATTTTCCTAAGCCTATAGCCTTAGTTTTTTGTCAGATTTTGGGTAGTAAAAAAGGTGGATTTTTCTTGAAAGAAATCATATAAATACCTCCCAAATATGATTTGAATGTGTTCCAAAGTTGTTTTATATTGTTTTCAACTGTTTTGAAGCGAAAATATTTCCATCATTTTTTGACAATTTTCCTAAGTCTATAGCCTTAGCTTTTTGTCAGATTTTGGGTAGTAAAAAAGGTGGATTTTTCTTGAAAGAAATCATATAAATACCTCCCAAATATGATTTAAATGTGTTATAAAGTTGTTTTATATGGTTTTCAACTGTTTTGAAGTAAAAAAATTTCCATCATTTTTTGACAATTTTCCTAAGCCTATAGCCTTAGTTTTTTGTCAGATTTTGGGTAGTAAAAAAGGTGGATTTTTCTTGAAAGAAAGCATATAAATACCTCCAGAATATGATTTAAATGTGTTATAAAGTTGTTTCATATGGTTTTCAACTGTTTTGAAGTGAAAAAATTTCCATCATTTTTTGACAATTTTCCTAAGCCTATAGCCTTAGTTTTTTGTCAGATTTTGGGTAGTAAAAAGGTGGATTTTTCTTGAAAGAAAGCATATAAATACCTCCCAAATATGATTTAAATGTGTTCTAAAGTTGTTTTATATGGTTTTCAACTGTTTTGAAGTGAAAAAATTTCCATCATTTTTTGACAATTTTCTTAAGCCTATAGCCTTAGTTTTTTGTCAGATTTTGGGTAGTAAAAAAGGTGGATTTGTCTTGAAAGAAATCATATAAATACCTCCCAAATATGATTTAAATGTGTTCCAAAGTTGTTTTATATGGTTTTCAACTGTTTTGAATCGAAAAAATTTCCATCATTTTTTGACAATTTTCCTAAGCCTATAGCCTTACTTTTTTGTCAGATTTTGGGTAGTAAAAAAGGTGGATTTTTCTTGAAAGAAATCATATAAATACCTCCCAAATATGATTTAAATGTGTTATAAAGTTGTTTTATATGGTTTTCAACTGTTTTAAAGTAAAAAAATTTCCATCATTTTTTGACAATTTTCCTAAGCCTATAGCCTTAGTTTTTTGTCAGATTTTGGGTAGTAAAAAAGGTGGATTTTTCTTGAAAGAAATCATATAAATACCTCCCAAATCTGATTTAAATGTGTTATAAAGTTGTTTTATATGGTTTTCAACTGTTTTGAAGCGAAAAACTATCCATCATTTTTTGACAATTTTCCTAAGCCTATAGCCTTAGTTTTTTGTCAGATATTGGGTAGTAAAAAGGTGGATTTTTCTTGAAAGAAATCATATAAATACCTCCCAAATATGATTTAAATGTGTTATAAAGTTGTTTTATATGGTTTTCAACTGTTTTGAAGTGAAAAAATATCCATCATTTTTTGACAATTTTGCTAAGCCTATAGCCTTACTTGTTTGTCAGATTTTGTGTAGTAAAAAAGGTGGATTTTTCTTGAAATAAATCATATAAATACCTCCCAAATATGATTTAAATGTGTTATAAAGTTGTTTTATATGGTTTTCAACTGTTTTGAAGCAAAAAAAATTCCATCATTTTTTGACAATTTTCCTAAGCCTATAGCCTTAGTTTTTTGTCAAAAGGTGGAATTTTCTTGAAATAAATCATATAAATACCTCCCAAATATGATTTAAATGTGTTATAAAGTTGTTTTATATGGTTTTCAACTGTTTTGAAGTAAAAAAATTTCCATCATTTTTTGACAATTTTCCTAAGCCTATAGCCTTAGTTTTTTGTCAGATTTTGGGTAGTAAAAAAGGTGGAATTTTCTTGAAATAAATCATATAAATACCTCTCAAATATGATTTAAATGTGTTATAAAGTTGTTTTATATGGTTTTCAACTGTTTTGAAGCGAAAAACTATCCATCATTTTTTGACAATTTTCCTAAGCCTATAGCCTTAGTTTTTTGTCAGATATTGGGTAGTAAAAAGGTGGATTTTTCTTGAAAGAAATCATATAAATACCTCCCAAATATGATTTAAATGTGTTCTAAAGTTGTTTTATATGGTTTTCAACTGTTTTGAAGTGAAAAAATGTCCATCATTTTTTGACAATTTTCCTAAGCCTATAGCCTTAGTTTTTTGTCAGATTTTGGGTAGTAAAAAAAGTGGATTTTTCTTGAAAGAAATCATATAAATACCTCCCAAATATGATTTAAATGTGTTCTAAAGTTGTTTTATATGGTTTTCAACTGTTTTGAAGTGAAAAAATTTCCATCATTTTTTGACAATTTTCCAAAGCCTATAGCCTTAGTTTTTTGTCAGATTTTGGGTAGTAAAAAAGGTGGATTTTTCTTGAAAGAAAGCATATAAATACCTCCCAAATATGATTTAAATGTGTTCTAAAGTTGTTTTATATGGTTTTCAACTGTTTTGAAGTGAAAAAATTTCCATCATTTTTTGACAATTTTCCTAAGCCTTTAGCCTTAGTTTTTTGTCAGATTTTGGGTAGTAAAAAAGGTGGATTTGTCTTGAAAGAAATCATATAAATACCTCCCAAATATGATTTAAATGTGTTCCAAAGTTGTTTTATATGGTTTTCAACTGTTTTGAATCGAAACAATTTCCATCATTTTTTGACAATTTTCCTAAGCCTATAGCCTTAGTTTTTTGTCAGATTTTGGGTAGTAAAAAAGGTGGATTTTTCTTGAAAGAAATCATATAAATACCTCCCAAATATGATTTGAATGTGTTCCAAAGTTGTTTTATATTGTTTTCAACTGTTTTGAAGCGAAAATATTTCCATCATTTTTTGACAATTTTCCTAAGTCTATAGCCTTAGCTTTTTGTCAGATTTTGGGTAGTAAAAAAGGTGGATTTTTCTTGAAAGAAATCATATAAATACCTCCCAAATATGATTTAAATGTGTTATAAAGTTGTTTTATATGGTTTTCAACTGTTTTGAAGTAAAAAAATTTCCATCATTTTTTGACAATTTTCCTAAGCCTATAGCCTTAATTTTTTGTCAGATTTTGGGTAGTAAAAAAGGTGGATTTTTCTTGAAAGAAAGCATATAAATACCTCCAGAATATGATTTAAATGTGTTATAAAGTTGTTTTATATGGTTTTCAACTGTTTTGAAGTGAAAAAATTTCCATCATTTTTTGACAATTTTCCTAAGCCTATAGCCTTAGTTTTTTGTCAGATTTTGGGTAGTAAAAAAGGTGGATTTTTCTTGAAAGAAATCATATAAATACCTCCCAAATATGATTTAAATGTGTTCCAAAGTTGTTTTATATGGTTTTCAACTGTTTTGAAGCGAAAATATTTCCATCATTTTTTGACAATTTTCCTAAGTCTATAGCCTTAGCTTTTTGTCAGATTTTGGGTAGTAAAAAAGGTGGATTTTTCTTGAAAGAAATCATATAAATACCTCCCAAATATGATTTAAATGTGTTATAAAGTTGTTTTATATGGTTTTCAACTGTTTTAAAGTAAAAAAATTTCCATCATTTTTTGACAATTTTCCTAAGCCTATAGCCTTAGTTTTTTGTCAGATTTTGGGTAGTAAAAAAGGTGGATTTTTCTTGAAAGAAATCATATAAATACCTCCCAAATATGATTTAAATGTGTTATAAAGTTGTTTTATATGGTTTTCAACTGTTTTGAAGTAAAAAAATTTCCATCATTTTTTGACAATTTTCCTAAGCCTATAGCCTTAGTTTTTTGTCAGATTTTGGGTAGTAAAAAAGGTGGATTTTTCTTGAAAGAAAGCATATAAATACCTCCAGAATATGATTAAATGTGTTATAAAGTTGTTTTATATGGTTTTCAACTGTTTTGAAGTGAAAAAATTTCCATCATTTTTTGACAATTTTCCTAAGCCTATAGCCTTAGTTTTTTGTCAGATTTTGGGTAGTAAAAAGGTGGATTTTTCTTGAAAGAAAGCATATAAATACCTTTCAAATATGATTTAAATGTGTTCTAAAGTTGTTTTATATGGTTTTCAACTGTTTTGAAGTGAAAAAATTTCCATCATTTTTTGACAATTTTCCTAAGCCTATAGCCTTAGTTTTTTGTCAGATTTTGGGTAGTAAAAAAGGTGGATTTGTCTTGAAAGAAATCATATAAATACCTCCCAAATATGATTTAAATGTGTTCCAAAGTTGTTTTATATGGTTTTCAACTGTTTTGAATCGAAAAAATTTCCATCATTTTTTGACAATTTTCCTAAGCCTATAGCCTTAGTTTTTTGTCAGATTTTGGGTAGTAAAAAAGGTGGATTTTTCTTGAAAGAAATCATATAAATACCTCCCAAATATGATTTAAATGTGTTATAAAGTTGTTTTATATGGTTTTCAACTGTTTTGAAGTAAAAAAATTTCCATCATTTTTTGACAATTTTCCTAAGCCTATAGCCTTAGTTTTTTGTCAGATTTTGGGTAGTAAAAAAGGTGGATTTGTCTTGAAAGAAATCATATAAATACCTCCCAAATATGATTTAAATGTGTTCCAAAGTTGTTTTATATGGTTTTCAACTGTTTTGAATTGAAACAATTTCCATCATTTTTTGACAATTTTCCTAAGCCTATAGCCTTAGTTTTTTGTCAGATTTTGGGTAGTAAAAAAGGTGGATTTTTCTTGAAAGAAATCATATAAATACCTCCCAAATATGATTTGAATGTGTTCCAAAGTTGTTTTATATTGTTTTCAACTGTTTTGAAGCGAAAATATTTCCATCATTTTTTGACAATTTTCCTAAGTCTATAGCCTTAGCTTTTTGTCAGATTTTGGGTAGTAAAAAAGGTGGATTTTTCTTGAAAGAAATCATATAAATACCTCCCAAATATGATTTAAATGTGTTATAAAGTTGTTTTATATGGTTTTCAACTGTTTTGAAGTGAAAAAATTTCCATCATTTTTTGACAATTTTCCTAAGCCTATAGCCTTAGTTTTTTGTCAGATTTTGGGTAGTAAAAAGGTGGATTTTTCTTGAAAGAAAGCATATAAATACCTCCCAAATATGATTTAAATGTGTTCTAAAGTTGTTTTATATGGTTTTCAACTGTTTTGAAGTGAAAAAATTTCCATCATTTTTTGACAATTTTCCTAAGCCTATAGCCTTAGTTTTTTGTCAGATTTTGGGTAGTAAAAAAGGTGTATTTGTCTTGAAAGAAATCATATAAATACCTCCCAAATATGATTTAAATGTGTTCCAAAGTTGTTTTATATGGTTTTCAACTGTTTTGAATCGAAAAAATTTCCATCATTTTTTGACAATTTTCCTAAGCCTATAGCCTTAGTTTTTTGTCAGATTTTGGGTAGTAAAAAAGGTGGATTTGTCTTGAAAGAAATCATATAAATACCTCCCAAATATGATTTAAATGTGTTCCAAAGTTGTTTTATATGGTTTTCAACTGTTTTGAATCGAAAAAATTTCCATCATTTTTTGACAATTTTCCTAAGCCTATAGCCTTAGTTTTTTGTCAGATTTTGGGTAGTAAAAAAGGTGGATTTTTCTTGAAAGAAAGCATATAAATACCTCCCAAATATGATTTAAATGTGTTCCAAAGTTGTTTTATATGGTTTTCAACTGTTTCGAAGTGAAAAAATTTCCATTATTTTTTGACAATTTTCCTAAGCCTATAGCCTTAGTTTTTTGTCAGATTTTGGGTAGTAAAAAAGGTGGATTTTTCTTGAAAGAAATCATATAAATACCTCCCAAATATGATTTAAATGTGTTCTAAAGTTGTTTTATATGGTTTTCAACTGTTTTGAAGTGAAAAAATTTCCATCATTTTTTGACAATTTTCCTAAGCCTATAGCCTTAGTTTTTTGTCAGATTTTGGGTAGTAAAAAAGGTGGATTTTTCTTGAAAGAAATCATATAAATACCTCCCAAATATGATTTAAATGTGTTCTAAAGTTGTTTTATATGGTTTTCAACTGTTTTGAAGTGAAAAAATTTCCATCATTTTTTGACAATTTTCCTAAGCCTATAGCCTTAGTTTTTTGTCAGATTTTGGGTAGTAAAAAAGGTGGATTTTTCTTGAAAGAAAGCATATAAATACCTCCCAAATATGATTTAAATGTGTTATAAAGTTGTTTTATATGGTTTTCAACTGTTTTGAAGTGAAAAAATTTCCATCATTTTTTGACAATTTTCCTAAGCCTATAGCCTTAGTTTTTTGTCAGATTTTGGGTAGTAAAAAGGTGGATTTTTCTTGAAAGAAAGCATATAAATACCTCCCAAATATGATTTAAATGTGTTCTAAAGTTGTTTTATATGGTTTTCAACTGTTTTGAAGTGAAAAAATTTCCATCATTTTTTGACAATTTTCCTAAGCCTATAGCCTTAGTTTTTTGTCAGATTTTGGGTAGTAAAAAAGGTGGATTTTTCTTGAAAGAAATCATATAAATACCTCCCAAATATGATTTAAATGTGTTCCAAAGTTGTTTTATATTGTTTTCAACTGTTTTGAAGCGAAAATATTTCCATCATTTTTTGACAATTTTCCTAAGTCTATAGCCTTAGCTTTTTGTCAGATTTTGGGTAGTAAAAAAGGTGGATTTTTCTTGAAAGAAATCATATAAATACCTCCCAAATATGATTTAAATGTGTTATAAAGTTGTTTTATATGGTTTTCAACTGTTTTGAAGTAAAAAAATTTCCATCATTTTTTGACAATTTTCCTAAGCCTATAGCCTTAGTTTTTTGTCAGATTTTGGGTAGTAAAAAAGGTGGATTTTTCTTGAAAGAAAGCATATAAATACCTCCCAAATATGATTTAAATGTGTTATAAAGTTGTTTTATATGGTTTTCAGCTGTTTTGAAGTGAAAAAATTTCCATCATTTTTTGACAATTTTCCTAAGCCTATAGCCTTAGTTTTTTGTCAGATTTTGGGTAGTAAAAAGGTGGATTTTTCTTGAAAGAAAGCATATAAATACCTCCCAAATATGATTTAAATGTGTTCTAAAGTTGTTTTATATGGTTTTCAACTGTTTTGAAGTGAAAAAATTTCCATCATTTTTTGACAATTTTCCTAAGCCTATAGCCTTAGTTTTTTGTCAGATTTTGGGTAGTAAAAAAGGTGGATTTGTCTTGAAAGAAATCATATAAATACCTCCCAAATATGATTTAAATGTGTTATAAAGTTGTTTTATATGGTTTTCAACTGTTTTGAAGTGAAAAAATTTCCATCATTTTTTGACAATTTTCCTAAGCCTATAGCCTTAGTTTTTTGTCAGATTTTGGGTAGTAAAAAAGGTGGATTTGTCTTGAAAGAAATCATATAAATACCTCCCAAATATGATTTAAATGTGTTCCAAAGTTGTTTTATATGGTTTTCAACTGTTTTGAATCGAAAAAATTTCCATCATTTTTTGACAATTTTCCTAAGCCTATAGCCTTAGTTTTTTGTCAGATTTTGGGTAGTAAAAAAGGTGGATTTTTCTTGAAAGAAATCATATAAATACCTCCCAAATATGATTTAAATGTGTTCCAAAGTTGTTTTATATGGTTTTCAACTGTTTTGAAGCGAAAATATTTCCATCATTTTTTGACAATTTTCCTAAGCCTATAGCCTTAGTTTTTTGTCAGATTTTGGGTAGTAAAAAAGGTGGATTTGTCTTGAAAGAAATCATATAAATACCTCCCAAATATGATTTAAATGTGTTCCAAAGTTGTTTTATATGGTTTTCAACTGTTTTGAATCGAAAAAATTTCCATCATTTTTTGACAATTTTCCTAAGCCTATAGCCTTAGTTTTTTGTCAGATTTTGGGTAGTAAAAAAGGTGGATTTGTCTTGAAAGAAATCATATAAATACCTCCCAAATATGATTTAAATGTGTTCCAAAGTTGTTTTATATGGTTTTCAACTGTTTTGAATCGAAAAAATTTCCATCATTTTTTGACAATTTTCCTAAGCCTATAGCCTTAGTTTTTTGTCAGATTTTGGGTAGTAAAAAAGGTGGATTTGTCTTGAAAGAAATCATATAAATACCTCCCAAATATGATTTAAATGTGTTCCAAAGTTGTTTTATATGGTTTTCAACTGTTTTGAATCGAAAAAATTTCCATCATTTTTTGACAATTTTCCTAAGCCTATAGCCTTAGTTTTTTGTCAGATTTTGGGTAGTAAAAAAGGTGGATTTGTCTTGAAAGAAATCATATAAATACCTCCCAAATATGATTTAAATGTGTTCCAAAGTTGTTTTATATGGTTTTCAACTGTTTTGTATCGAAAAAATTTCCATCATTTTTTGACAATTTTCCTAAGCCTATAGCCTTAGTTTTTTGTCAGATTTTGGGTAGTAAAAAAGGTGGATTTTTCTTGAAAGAAATCATATAAATACCTCCCAAATATGATTTAAATGTGTTCCAAAGTTGTTTTATATTGTTTTCAACTGTTTTGAAGCGAAAATATTTCCATCATTTTTTGACAATTTTCCTAAGTCTATAGCCTTAGCTTTTTGTCAGATTTTGGGTAGTAAAAAAGGTGGATTTTTCTTGAAAGAAATCATATAAATACCTCCCAAATATGATTTAAATGTGTTATAAAGTTGTTTTATATGGTTTTCAACTGTTTTGAAGTAAAAAAATTTCCATCATTTTTTGACAATTTTCCTAAGCCTATAGCCTTACTTTTTTGTCAGATTTTGGGTAGTAAAAAAGGTGGATTTGTCTTGAAAGAAATCATATAAATACCTCCCAAATATGATTTAAATGTGTTCCAAAGTTGTTTTATATGGTTTTCAACTGTTTTGAATCGAAAAAATTTCCATCATTTTTTGACAATTTTCCTAAGCCTATAGCCTTAGTTTTTTGTCAGATTTTGGGTAGTAAAAAAGGTGGATTTTTCTTGAAAGAAAGCATATAAATACCTCCCAAATATGATTTAAATGTGTTATAAAGTTGTTTTATATGGTTTTCAACTGTTTTGAAGTGAAAAAATTTCCATCATTTTTTGACAATTTTCCTAAGCCTATAGCCTTAGTTTTTTGTCAGATTTTGGGTAGTAGAAAAGGTGGATTTTTCTTGAAAGAAATCATATAAATACCTCCCAAATATGATTTAAATGTGTTCTAAAGTTGTTTTATATGGTTTTCAACTGTTTTGAAGTGAAAAAATTTCCATCATTTTTTGACAATTTTCCTAAGCCTATAGCCTTAGTTTTTTGTCAGATTTTGGGTAGTAAAAAAGGTGGATTTTTCTTGAAAGAAAGCATATAAATACCTCCCAAATATGATTTAAATGTGTTCCAAAGTTGTTTTATATGGTTTTCAACTGTTTTGAAGTGAAAAAATTTCCATCATTTTTTGACAATTTTCCTAAGCCTATAGCCTTAGTTTTTTGTCAGATTTTGGGTAGTAAAAAAGGTGGATTTTTCTTGAAAGAAATCATATAAATACCTCCCAAATATGATTTAAATGTGTTCTAAAGTTGTTTTATATGGTTTTCAACTGTTTTGAAGTGAAAAAATTTCCATCATTTTTTGACAATTTTCCTAAGCCTATAGCCTTAGTTTTTTGTCAGATTTTGGGTAGTAAAAAAGGTGGATTTTTCTTGAAAGAAATCATATAAATACCTCCCAAATATGATTTAAATGTGTTATAAAGTTGTTTTATATGGTTTTCAACTGTTTTGAAGCGAAAAACTATCCATCCTTTTTTGACAATTTTCCTAAGCCTATAGCCTTAGTTTTTTGTCAGATTTTGGGTAGTAAAAAAGGTGGATTTTTCTTGAAAGAAATCATATAAATACCCGCGGATTATGATTTAAATTTGTTCTAAAGCTTTTTCAGATGTCTTAGAACTGTTTTGAAGCTAAAGATATTTCATCAACTTTTGGTAATCTTCTGAAATGAAATTGTTTTAGAAGTGTATTTCAGATTAGCTCGAGTTTTCAACACAATATATGTCGATTAAGCTATGATGGTCATAATTATGATGGGATTATTGTGAAGACGATTGTTACCATGGTGATTGATGATGTTGATTGATGATGTTGATTGATGATTTTGATTGATGATGTTTATTGATGATTTTGATTGATGATGTTGATTGATGATTTTGATTGATGATGTTGATTGATGATGTTCATTATGACGATGATAACAGGCCGGGTTCCGTGAAAAAGATTATACAAGATTATTTGAGAATCATATTTTCTTAAACAAATACAGACAATGAAAATCTCATTTAACCAATGTTGTTATGCGTTCATCTAACTAAAACAGCAATAAAAACTTTGTAGCATTAATAGTAGAAAAAGAAATAACTATGACACTATTATTGCGAGCTTAAAAACAATTTTCTAGCATAAGAAACAAATCAAGCTAGTAAATAAAATCTTCTATAATGTAGACTCATTTTGATACAGATACGCACTGAAGTTGTTTAGTAGAAGCCACCGCCATTGTTATTTGTACAGAACACGTAGGACCTCGAATAGTGATTGGAAATATGAGTCCTTTAGATAATGACCACTTGCCCAACGATCTCAAGAAGCGACACCCCAGATGCCACACCACAGAAGCAGCAATTAACCTTTGAACTATACTACGTTCAGTTACTTTAGATCGTTGGCAAATCTACTGAATACATCCAGTTCTTTCAAGCGAATCTATTTACATTTTTACATTTTTGGCTCTTGGTACGAAACTGCAGTTTCACTGACACACCGTAAGTTTAAATACATTGCATGTAAGTCCATGAGACGTTGCAATAAAGCAGAAAATGGTGGATGATTCCATGGCGCTTGCAAGTGTGTTTATTCAGCACATTAAAGTGGTGATTTCCGAGTGGAGCTTGATGTTGCGTGTGCCACAGGCGTTTAGCCGTCACTCTAGAGGACAAATTTCAAACAAAAGCTCACAAAAATGCACATATCAAAGAGAAACTATAAAAAATAGTATTGTTCTCAGGTAACTGATTTCGATATCACATTATTTTTAGTTAATAAGACGTCAATCGAAAAGACAATCATTTATTTAAACAAGACCATTATCCAAATAATCTTAAAGGACAAATTGAGGCTATTTTAGTCAAACACTTGAAAATTTGGCCCCACGAGGGTGGAAGCCTAATACGAAAAGGTATATCTTGTCTCACAGATGCCAGTTATTAGCTGCTCAATTTTAAATGCTAGCAAGCAACAATATGCTTATTACAGCCTAATCAACGGTAAATTTGCAACATACTCAGATTCAAGTTGTTTTTCCTCTGCCACTTTGATAAATATTAGGAAACACATTTAACCCTTTTGAAAATTCTACACTGATTTATAAGGTTGCTTACCTCTGAAAAAACAGAAGCTGTGTCTTCTGGAAATTGAATTTCAGCTTCAAGCATGCCTTGAAAAAAAAGAAGTATAGCAAATCAAATTGGAGTAATTTCAGGAGTCGTTTACTTCAAAATATAAAGTTACTGTACGATAAAGCGTCAGAAATGAATTGAAAACGGAGAAATTTTATTCAACAAATAAGGAACTAGAATTTACTCACTGAATTCTCTATCTTCGGGGTTAATTGAGATGATGATTGGTGAGATTGGCTCCGATTCTATTGATGATATGCTGATCAGCTTCGGTATCCCAATCTGCACATAAGAAAATGGATGAAATAAAGAAATGGTGGAATGAATCAATGAACGATTTGCTACAGGATAAATCCATTGTGAACGGTTTATCAGCAAAATATAGAAAAATAAAGGTAAACTAGATATTAACTCTTCAGTTACCAGGCGACATTTTTCGTCATACAAAAACATCCTTAAATTACCTGGCAAAAAAGATACAAAATACTTACCCGTAGTGATGTTTCTGCCCGTTCTTTCTTATCAGGGCTCCCACATCTAGCAAGTGATTCATAAACTTCAACTTTCGGCAGTTCCTCTACTTCAAATTGGATCATCCGAGTTGCTCGTACTGGTGATGTCTGTGAGAGTCGAAGAGTCTTGCATTCAACTTCAAAGACATCTTCATCTGTCTCATCGTCATCTGTTACTATTTTAGTCAAATTGTCAAAGTTAATTGACATCCGTTTGTCATCAACGTAAGAACATGTTTGAATCGATTCATTTACAATGGTTGGTTCCGAGGCAACTAACATTTCCTCAATTTTTGAGGCCAATTTTTTCTGATCTTCAACCTTGGTTTTTGTGATAACGTTTTCCTTTACTGTTTCATTATCAAACGACTGTAAGCTGTCAGCCGTTGAGTTCTGGGATTGGACCACACGCGGGGGATCCCGTGGGGTATCAAAATGAAACCCAATAAAAGATTCCTTAGCAATTCCACGAGTATGCTTTGGCAAATCGCGTTGTTCGGAATTCGACTCAAAGGAATCCCCTTGCAATAATTCCGATCGAACAGAAACTCCACTATCCGAGCCATGTGTCGGTGTGTTCCATCGCCTCGTGTTCATCTCAACGGTATGATCAGTAAGGCACAGCGAATCTCGCACATCCAGGTTTTGACTTTGCCTTGGCTTCTCTCCGATTTCAGAGTCGAACACAGAACTGTAGCTACTTCCAGCCTTCTCGTCATGTAGATGCAGTTCACTTGGAACATGATCATCTGATGGCAACACTGGCCTATTCTCAATGGAGTAACTCCTTAAGATAAGTGGCTTTGCCTCAGGAGCATCTTCAAAGCTTTTCTCACTCTTGTCGCTTTTAGTGCTAGAAATCGCTGAAATTGTATGGAAAATTTAATATACCTAAAACTCAGCAACACAACGATATGGCGGCAATGTAAAGAAATATGTTGAAATTTTGCCACACTTGACCTAGACAAAATTGTTCCAGAATTACATCATATTTACAGCAACAAGACATCAATCTACGAGCTTGCCAAAACAACACTGTTGTAAAAGTCACGAAATCTTCTTGAAATATTTCTTTAAAAAAAATTTGTTGCCTTTTCGATGTAAAAAAGAAGTGCTATTTCCCATTAATCTTTCGACGCTCTTTGACATAGCGTGAAAGGCTGGCGCAAAAATCGCGCAGTGATGCGTATTCACCGAGTGGTACATAATGTTATGCGCTGGGTTAAATGAAGGCGAGTGGACAAAAGCCGGACTTTATCAGTCTTAGACCTTATCGCCAAGGCGCCGTCGTAAAAAAGTAAGTCGACGAATGACAATGCCATGTCTACATTAAAATGTCCAGTTCGCATTACAACGAATTATGTCATGTCTCTTTTGTCTGTGTTTTGTACAAAAACTTTGCAAACCTTCCAAAAAGATATCGTGGTTCGACAGAAGTTTTTACAGTTGAATGAAACTTAGATAAAGGGGCAGTTTGTCTAAATGAGCTACAGCTTCCCCTTCACATCACTCGGTTGGGCAATCCCTTCAAACCAGCGGGCAGTAACAATTTTGCAGCACACGGAATGAAGGAAAGTCTGATTTGCAAAATAAACTTATATTACTAGCCGCTGATTTTGCTTTTTGCAAAATATCCTAACACACAATAAACTTGGAAGCAATAAACAGTAATAAAATACACTTTTATGATTTTAAATAGATCCAGGAACACTCTAAAAAGTATGTTCATCTTGAAAAAACTTAAAGAAATCATATATCAATATATTCGAAAATTGTTTCTATCAACGATGATTCCTGATATGTCCATTTCACGCTTTCAATGTTGAGTACAAAATAAATTCAAACACAGCAAAAGGTACTTACATCTTTGCATTGTTAATCTTGCATATTCACTGAGGCTGCCATTGTGCTGCAAGGAAGCATGTCATTTTTAAAGCAAGGGAATAAATATTCGTTTGCAAACAATCTTTTTGTGGTACATAATTCAATAATAGTTTTCGATTTTTGTTCTGACGTTTTATAAACTGAAGAGTGTCAGACGAAAAGCTTTCGTAACATGTTTCAAAATGTTTGCTTTTCTGAAAGATTTATAACTTTATTTAATTTAAGCCCAAGCTTGCAACTGTGGTTCCAAAATTCCTACAACTTTCAAATATTTCAGTTTCAACGAACTGACATGATATCTGCATCAAACGTTATTCTCACTCCAGAACAGGCTAAGGTGAGGTTTGGAATCCCTCAAGCTTATTTGTAGGATCAAACCGATTTTATACATTTGTAAAATCACATTGTAAGAAATATTCCCTTCATGATAGAATCTTTATTTTGACCAGAAAACCTCTGATTACAAGTTTAATAAAGTTAAAAATCATTTGCAGAGTAGGTTTGTGATAGAAGTGATCAATAGGACTGGCTTGGAATAGAGCAAGCGGATCAATCGAAATACATACCTGTCGGAGTAGAGATCTGTCTAAGGAGTTTGAAAGCGTTCTTTTGGCTGAGCTGTGCGATAAAGATCGGTCCAGTGACCCAAAAGACTTTATACTTCCGCTCAACTTCCTCATTTTCATAGAAGACGAGTAGCCAGCTTTCTCGTTATATTCATACCTCTTCTGGCATTTAATAAGCCGCATGTACTCACTTCGTACCTGGTAATACCAAGTTACAAATATTGCAACAGTCGTTGATAAAAACTATGACCAGTTTTAACAGCATAAAGATATGATATCTAACAGCTGAAAGCAAATAATTTGCTTGATAGTGTAAAAATCTGGGTTAGCAGGATTGGCTATGAGTTTTGAAAAAATATGAAAGCAAATTCAGGATTTTATTCATTGTATGCATTTAAGTAGCCTGGATAATACTGATAACCTTTTTGATAAGATTTTTGTTTTATAATAAAACCTTATTGCAACATAGAACAACATAGAACTATTCTATATTGATTGTATAGCCCTCTGTAAGAAACATGTAGTCTGCAAAATACAGTGATAATTAAAATGACGTATGTGAATTCAAGCATACTTTGTATTCAACACTCACCCTTGAGTCGATCAGGCAGTGGAAGATGAATATAAACAGGCCCTAAAATAAAACAAAGCATGATTCAAATTGTTAGAATGACGAACAGTTTCAACCGAACTTCTGCTACTAAGTGCTCGTATGAGCTATGCAGTAAGCGAGTTATCGTACGCTAGGGCCTCCTTATGTTGAAACAGATAGCAATTAGCATTTTATTGAAAGAAAGGTAAGCGATATCGTTTTATAGCAATACATTTTTCTGATTTGATTTTGCATTTCTGGTACGAAATATGCTTAGCTGTGACTATTCCAATGGTTCAATTCATAATGAGGAAATATCGCAATGCTAGCTGTCATCCATCAAACATCTAATGGTTTGTGTATTCTTCTAAATCTTTGTGCATTTTTCTAAATCTATCTTTATATCATTAAAGTTGAAAGTTCTTTAAAAGTGTACCTGCAAAGCGTTGAGTATGGTGAATATGTACGCAAAAGCAACAGTGTTTGAGTCGATGTAAAAGACTCCAACAAGCCAGGTTACACCAAGTAGACAGGTGAGGACAAGACAGCCTTTGAGCCAATACCTGGAATAAAAGTGTAAGGAGAGTGAAGGAGACGGTTCAGAAACGCTTGCACCAGAAGGGAAATTGTCACAACTTTGATTGAACATTTATGACGACTTACTGCTGCATATGCCGACACATTGATTAAATTTATCAAGTTGAATTGTGAGTACAGAAGTTAGGATGGAAGTACATCTTTAAGGAAAAGTTTTGGCATACTAAATGGATAACAACTTCAGCTGCTGTAAGAAGCATTTTCAATGCAACGAAAATACAACGAGGGGTTTGGTCCTGCTACAGTGAGTAAATTCTAAGTACGTATTCTTAGAGAACGTTGTCTTAAAAAGCTTTTTGTGAACCAACTTAAAGCCGTTGAAAGTAGAAGCAGCAAGAATTCAGAAAAAAATAACCTTTACTAACCAACTCGCTGAAAATACAATTGGCTAAAGAATTCAGGTAAGCGTTGGTACAAGTAAAATAGAGGATTGTTTGAACAACATATTGTGGTAAAGTGCAAATGTTCTAGCAAAGAAGTCAACGCGATCGCTATGCTAGTTAGTAAAAGCGCATACTTAAATTGTGCGCAAGCCCTCCACAGCCCTCTTCCATCTCTCTGGTCGCTCTGCACGCCTGATCTTAACTGCTCAAGTGGTCACAAAAAGCACCCAAAAAAGCTTAAAGAGTAAAAAGATTTAACTGACACCCACCATACGTCAGAGATGGTACCATCATCCGGCCCCTTGCTACGCTTGCCTGCCATAACTTGAAATGCGAAGCCCATGACAGTGAAGTTGACCTGAAAGACATTTGTACATGGATTACGGTCTCATTGAAAATAGCAAATCTAATTATATACCGTAAATCCTCGAATTGGCCTCCCCCCTCGAGAAAGCCCCCTCCTCGAATACGCCCCCACCCTAGAACTACAAATTGTCAATAATTCCCCCCTCGAATAAGCCCCCACTGCTACTGTAAATTTCCGAATTGGACCCCTCCATTTGAAGATTTTTCTATCTGAGGTTGCCTATGGTGTTTTCTTGAATTACCTCAACAAATTCATACTTCTGGTAGTAATTAACTAAATGCTCATAAAGAAATTCCTACTAGAATAAACGAGGTATTTTAATAATGTCTTCTTAATGTCTACAATAATTTTGTAAACCACCCCCCCACCCCTCGTATAAGCCCCCCCTCGAATAAGCCCCCATCCAGATAAATATAAAAAATTAATAAGCCCCCAGGGGGCTTATTCGAAAATTTACGGTACAGCCAAACATTCTATGAATTTCGATGATCACCAAAAGTTCTCATTAGATGAATGATACAATAGGCTATTGTTGATGAGCCAATCGGCGTCCTGCGTTCCATTTTCTAAGTTCCAACAATGACTGACTAACTCTTGTTGACATGAGTTGTATGTCTACGGGGCATTGTAAGAAGCTGCTTTTATGAACATGAAAATGATGCGGGTGTATTGCAATGCTCAAAGAGAGAGTGTCTATGGCGGAAAATTATCAGGAATTTCATGAAAATAATTATCAATTTATATATATCTGTTACTTACCAACAAAGCAAGGCTAACGGGTGCAACGAAACTCCAGATGAAGCCTTCTCTACGTGAAATCCAGCAACTGAAGAACAGACCAATGTATTATTAGTACGGAAGCATTGATCGATAAGCTGTTCCAGCAATAGTTTGACGGTTGAAAGTGTGCACAAGGTAAAAGTGTTGAGGTTGCTTATACTCGTAAAATAGTACTTTTGAATGCAATATGATCACTATTAAAGCAGCCTAAATATATTTATAAGGTAGAAATATAACACTTTAAACATCAAAGTATTATGTTTGGAAAGAAATGATATCATGTATTGAGAACACAGCCGTAGAATTATTATCATTTTTCGATAATAGAAAAAAATGAACATTTTGGAAGCCTCCAACAATGCTTTTTAAATACCTATCACTAAATGTCATCACTATAGAGGATATCAGAAAAAAGTATCAGATCTATAGAAAAGGAAAATTAATTTCAATTTACAATATATGCCAATGACAAAAGAAATTACGAGAACAAAGTCTAGATATTTGATAAAGAATTGTAACTTACAAGTTGCTACTTCCGTAATGTTCGATCTTCAAACTTGCGAGGAGAGCGACGTATATAGCAGGAAGTACTGATGGAGGGAAAAAACCAAAGATCAGTCATGAGATTACATGGCAAGGGAGAAACAATACAGGTAGGGGGCCTAGCAACATGATACACGTTTCTCAGTATTAATGTTAAAAACGTTTTTAATGATAAGCCAAAAAGCATCGTATACAATTGTCAA
Organism: Rhopilema esculentum; assembly: GCF_057945365.1. Taxonomy (NCBI): domain Eukaryota; kingdom Metazoa; phylum Cnidaria; class Scyphozoa; order Rhizostomeae; family Rhizostomatidae; genus Rhopilema; species Rhopilema esculentum. The sequence continues at coordinate 5,469,280 of NC_142822.1, forward strand.
TAAATTGAGTATATCAGCTGCGCAGTCTTTCACTAGAACAAACGTGATGTGAAATACATGCTATTGATTTATACTTGTGAACCCTGTCTAAAACCTTGATTTTTTTTAGTTATCTTTGGGTTTGAAATATGCTTAAAACATCATCGATTTCTTACCCCAACATAATACCAGGCATCTTTTTCTTTTAAGGAAGTTTCTGCTGCTGAATATTTTCTTTAGCATAAAGTAGAGAAGAATGCCTTCCATTGCCATCCACACAAAGGCAACGACGAAGAAGTAGTGAAGGAATACGGCTATCACCGAGCATGCCATCTAAAAGTAAGACAAGAAAACTTTTTTCAGGTGTGAAATGAAGGTTTAAAGGAAGAAAATACAAAATTGAGGTTAACTATACAAGGCTTTTTCACTGGGTTTGAATCTTCAGAGCATATATGTCTCCCTTAAACATGGCTGGAGAAGAGTACAGCGGGTTGTCCCGCGTTTTATCGAAATACGCTTTGGAAGTGCTGGTGTAGAGGGTAAAGGCTGTACCTTGTTCTCTGTCTTGTCGACTCCAAACAGGAAAAGAAGATTTGCCAAAATAAGAGAAGCAACGAGGTGCCTATGGTATGTTGTTCGTGGACCGCGAAGAAATCTGCAATAAATGATTAAAAATTGATTCTAATTATACAGAAACGTTTAATCTGTTTTATCAATCAGCATTCGAACAATAAATGAAAAAAGTGAGTTTATCTCCTTATTACAAAATGGTTAACACAGGGGCAGTGAGAGAACTCTATTGTTTTGGTATAGTTAGGCTAATTTGAAGATGCTTCCTACAGCTAGGCTTCCCAAAAACAAGAGGATCCATGTCGGTTGTTCCATTGTCAAGAAAATCCTCTGCATCAATAGCATTGCTAGTAGCAACTGATTATTTAGCAGCAATAAACACTTATATAAACATTGAGCGCATCACCCTCTTTACAAACTAAAGCAATGCCACAGTCTTGATGAAAAAAAGTCCATAGAATATGAGGGTCCTTTACGAATGAGCAATACCTTATCACAATCATCTGTACTGGGAATGTCGTCTGACAGTTAAAATTGGGATGACTTAGAAAAGGGTCATTGAATTTCAGTGTAAATTCGCTTGTTCCTCGCCCCCCGGGAAGCTTATACAAAACCCTCAACGCAGTGAAAACATCAACCTACCGAAAGCAACAGAATGTCAAGAAGGCAATGGACATTGCAATGAGTGAAATTGTAAGCCCGATTATTGTGATGACCCGTAAAGCAAATCCATGACCACGCACCTATAAAAGAAATTAGCAGTGTGATAACAAATCATGAAATTCAAAACTTTTCTACAGTCACAAAGATATGATTGGCAAAAATGTATAGTTCAGTAAGGACATCCTCGTATTCTGCATTGTCCTGTCAAAATTATAACTAGGAGTTTAAAGCAAAATTGTACTATGAAAAAATAGCGAATTTGCTTGGAAGATAGGACAATTGTCGTTGTAGCCTAGTGCTTTTCATTTCTTTCCCCTATATCATAAAAGACACACGCAAAAACCCACTCTGTATATAATATCATTTTTGTTTTATTGAAAAGAAACATTGTTCCCAGGGTAAAATGGATGGCTAAATTAGATCTTTCGAAAAATGACGAATTTTGACTTGAACTTTAGGCCAGTTTTATTAGCTCGGAAAAGTTTCGAAAGAACTTGTTGATAGCGATCATAATGGTAATGAATTATAGCAGTTTTATGTTCACATGCTATAGCGAGTTGAGGATATTCCATTAAAAATTTGTTGACGAAAAAGTTGAGAAATTTAAAAAGACAACTTGATAGAAAAGCGAAATGAACTTAAACACGTCACTTTATTTTCAAAAAATTAGCATTTTTTGCTGAAAGCTTGGATTCTTATTCGGATGGGATGATGTTGACTTTACCTCTGCTAAAGCAGGCACTGTGGACACAGTCATCAATACTGCAAAATTGGTCAGATGGTAACAGTGACAAACAGTTTCGTTTGAGCTGGTTGAGTTGACGTAACAGCCAGTATCCAACCATTTGCTTTCAGGACTTCAATTAAAGAAAGAGGCAAGTATAAAAGATGCCAATTGATGAAATGTACGATCACAGGAAAATTTAAATTCAGAATACTACTCAACAAAAAAAATAACATTCTTTAAATCATCAGTAATGCAGGATAGTTTATGATAATAAAAAACATTTGATTGTCCAGGAAACATTAAAATTTAATTGTTCGTAGTTAGTGCTTTAAAAGTCTCATATTATGGTATAAAATTGCAATAATAGTAGAAGATTGACAAACTCAAACTCTTGAAATCGAATTAGGTACAGGGAGGTACAAAAACATATGGAAGTTGGCCCATATGCAAATAAATGGATCTTGTCTGACGGAGGTCGACTTAGATGTAGCTTTGGTGATAGAAAGATAAATTCCTAGAAATTAGCAAAGAGGACAAAATAATTCAACTTACTTGGTGGAGATGTTCCAGAAAACACAAGATGTGTTGATAACGTTTTGTTTCTAAAAAAAAGAATCAAATTTGTAAAGATACAGACTTTAAAATTGCAGGAATAATGAAAATTTTATTTTAATTTTACACGAAATCTTGAAATTTTATATTTCGAAAAAATACTTGAAAATTTCAAGTTGACAGTATTTAGTTTAAGTTGCTGACAAAAACCCCGAAACAATGACATCAAGGAAGCACCAACTAAAAAAGAGTAGATCTCTCTATTTGTGACAATCTAGTACCCAATATGAAAAGAAGAAAGAAGGTGGCAAATAACACCGCAACGCCTTGTGAAGAAGCAAAAACGACAATATAGGATCTTATCGCTTATATTTTGCCCAGGTATATAAAGCTTCATCAGATCTACTTAGTAATGAGGTTAGCATATAAAACTTGAATTAGAGCAGTGATACGATTGTAGGGATTAACAAATACAATTCTCATGTTGGGAAGCAAAGAAAAAATAATCCGGCAAGGATGTTACTAACATTCAAATGGGGCAGAACAAGGACCACCGGTGACGCAAAAGTTGTTTTCTTTGCACCAACAATCGAAGCAGAGACAACTTTGGAGTTCAGAACATCCATGGATCCTTTGTCCTGTTCGTTTGGTTTCCTAAAACAAAATTAAATTAGTTGAAACCTGTGTGGGTTAAAAGACTTGCGCGAAATTGCAAAAAGCTATGTTCAATAAAATGAACACAAAGATTCATGAATTATTTCTAACAACAACAATTGTTATCACCTGAATCTTTCTATTGGATGAGAATGATCGCCTAGTAACCTGAATCTCTGTCATTAAGAATATTCGACTTTCATAATAGAGAACTGCCTGTAATATTATCTACATTGTATTTTGTTCATTTTGTCCCTTTTAAAGCAGCACAAAAATCATTTTAGTTTCCACTGGACACACACTGATAACTACAAGTGATTGTTTTTTGGTGTGGGAAATCGGATTGCTGTTAACAAGCAAAATTTTCTCATTTGTCTTGCCCAAAATTCTGAATCAAAATCTCTTACTTGTCTATGCCCAAAATTCTGTCCACATTTTGATAAGATATGAATATGACATCTGTTGGCCTTCCACCTGAAGCAAAAAAGGAACAGAAATGATTTTGCTATCATTACAGGAAAAACAAATGTCATAAACAAACGATAAAGGTGACTCTGAGATTATCAATCACACCAAATTACAAGGGCAAATCAGCATTAAGTTTATAAGAGGGAGGTTGAAAATGTTCAATATGATAAGGGAAAGATAGAAGGAGACTCAATAACAAAAGACTTATTAACTGAACAGTTCATCCACAATTTTGATCAAATAATGCATTTGCATCACGAAGGGTTGTAGAATTAAAGGATCTGTATGCTTGAAAAAATTCTTAACGATGAAACGGAAGCTTTACATCTGTTTGTGACTAACGTACTACTGAAATATGTTTTTCTACAAAAATATATAAATCTACAAAAAAGGGCAAAGAAAGGATTAAAGGAGAAATCATTTAAGATGTAGTATGAAAGAAACCTTTCTGAGATAAGATCTCGTTCGTGGGTAGTGATATTTTTGGCTGCGTCCTCCTTTGATTCACAGCATTTGGATGTGCTTCGTTATAATTCAGTGCCTCGTTAGGTTTGCCAACTCTTTGTATCTGCATTCCTGAAATAAACAAATGTGATGCCATTTCTAAATTATGTTTCTAGAAACGAATGCTACATAGCTGTTGATCAAAAAATTATTGTGAAACGAAGGATTTGATATGATCATCAACTGTGGTGGGAATTCGCGTCTTCATTTTGGAGAGGAAATGAGAGCTGGATTGGGCCAATAATACTACTAAAACAATAAGGGAAGGTAGCATATCATTGTGTGTGTATGGTATGGGGATGGTTAAGAGTAAGTTACTCTTTCGGTGGTACAAAAATAAAAATGGCTTTGAAAAAAGCAAACATTTGAGTTTATCGTCTGTCACTCTTCAGAGTATAAAACGTCAGAACATAGACCGAAAACTCTACGCTAGGAAATATATATACCCAGTTGATGATCGAAATAGGCCAATCAGAAACACGAGCACATGACTGCTGAGGTAGCTTCAGTATACTCAAATCTTTGCTTTTTTCAAAGCCGTTATCAACAAGTTACTCTTTAAAACTGAAGTTATATATACAGAGCGTATTCATTATGAAAAATTTTAAAGGAAAAAAGGCTCGATTACAATTGATAAAATGAGAGGCCGACTGCGGTACTTACCGACATTTGGAGTCGTGAAACCCTCTCTAAATGATGAATTCGTGAAACCATTTGAGATCTTCTCAGCAAGTTTTTCCAAGCCTTCAAACAGTGAGCTCGCCCCTTCGGATCTACCAGCCTAAAAACAAACCATATGAATCAGTTAGGGTAAAACCTCTCCCCGCTTTAAATAAAAACAAAATATTTTCTGATGCATCTTTTTGACTTTTTGTCTAAAAAAATTGAAGGGAACTGAAAATTTCAAGCTTTATCTAGTAAGCATATAAAAAACCCTACTTTGGAAAAAAACAATGTCCGTAGCTTAAATTGTTCAGAAGTTATCAAAAGATACAGATCAAGCAACTTCTCTAACAAGTACTTTCCTTCTTATGTGTAACGATCTTACCTGTTTTCCATAAAAACGTTAAAAGTATAACACGAAATAGCGGAAGCATAAGATCTATTTCATGAAAATAACTGTTTACCAGCCTCTCACAAAGTTTTCGACGATGTTAAGACAGTGCTGTACACGTTATTTGTTGTATAGAACAGGACAATTGCTATCCCGAGTTTGGCAACCCCAAGTCCAAATTAAGTATCATTTTTGTTCAACACCTCTCGAGGTACTTCTATTACTAATGACATTTCTCTGCCCCTTGCCCTGTTTTATAGTTTTAATGTACTAAAAGGCTATAATATGTTGTTGACGATTAGAAAGACGTGAAGAGACATTGAAGATCCAATGAACCTGTTAATGCTAAAATGCAATGAAAATACTAAAAGAAAACAGGCGAATATATACGACACTTACTAAGATAAATAAAAATGAATTGCACTTATGAACATACCTGTGGTAGATCTTTCCAAGCTGCAACAACTGATCTGTTTAGGAGGTTGCTGGCAACATCAAGTAGAGGCTGCAGTGCAAAAAACTGACATCAAAATTACCAATATACATATATTTACAAAGATTCAATGACCTACGCATGATACAAGTACGGTGATAGACGGGTTTTCAATGTAAATGGTTTAAATACCAGAAAAAGACCCTCAGGAAGTAGACCCTCTATCAGAAACCTGCCAGACACCAAAGGCGTGACAAATCAATGATAACAAGAACTGTAAATCTTCATGAATTTGAGGTTTGTTAAGAGATTGACACAACTACAGCAAATACCAGCAAAGACAACCTTATTATTCAAAAGCTGCTTTTGGGTCTTGCCTTTTGGTCTTGCATATGAGATTTGAAAGACTAAAATATTTTAAATAAGGTTTTTATTTAAAAGCTGCATTTAGATGATAAACTGTGTCAGTGACGCAAGCATTCTTAAGGAGAAAATAACTTTTAGGATAAAATCCTTGTCAGTCTGAAATCGATTTTCAAAGACAGAGTGCTTGACCGAAATACAGTTTTTATTTCTAAAACGCTTACGTTCTTCTTTGCAGGAATTTACACTATTGCAAATATCCAAACTTTCGTTATTTTGCTTTCCAGGCTAAAAAGGTGTCATTACAAATAAAGAGAAAAATCCAAATTTTCTTTACCTGTCCCATAATATCAACCATCGAATCTTCTTTTAGTTTGTCCCTTATGGTTTTCTGGTAGTAAGAAGCTGTTCTTTTGACGTCACCTCCATACAGCTTTTTTCTTGTCGTAACTTTCTTTAACTGGTCCCCTACCGTCACTGCATTAACACTGGAATTTTCGACCTGGAAAGTCAACAATCAGCCTGTTTAAATGCCGTGGTGTCATTCTATCTAAAAAAATGCTCTAAGTTAGATTAGAATTTAACGAAACATTGCACTTTGACATGACATTGTGGAACCCTGAAGTTTTGTACTACAATTCATTTTAAATTAAAATTTTTCTTTGAGTTGCTGAGAAATAAAAATTAAAGACAAATTGAAATGAACATTCCTTATAATAGTAGTTGATAAAGGCGTGTTGATAATATACAAGCGACAAGTAGGTTATTTGCTACTTCATAAGACAAGATTCCTTCGCAAATCAATAAGAGGCAATAGAAACAGGGCAGCTAAAATGAAACTTTAAGTTAAAGTACATAACTAAACAAAAACAAGAGCAAAAATTAAAAAACATAGCATCAAAACTATTACGCAGTTAAAGAAAGGACAGGGTTGGAGCGAAGGCTTTAATATTATGGCAAACATCACTGAACAAATATTTAAAAACAGAATGATAAAAGGCAAAATGCTTTAAACATACTAGCAATCCCAACTCCATTACGTCTTTCGAAACACAATCACTCAAGTTTGGAAGATCGTAGACAGCCTGCTGGGATGTCACACTGTAGAGACATTTTCTAGAAGCAAAGCCGACTGTTCCATTTGGACACATTCTCACAGCAGTTCCATGTTTGAAAAGCCTTGGCCACTGAACGTCACGGAACGAGTTTTCTGCACAGAAGTCTGTCTTTTTGGCATCTTGTGGAGTGGCTTAAAGGTACAGAGCAAATGAAATTGAAAAAATGAACTATGACATTCATGCTCAGAGTTGATTTGTTTTTCTCCTTCTTCAGCTAAGATTTTTTAATGGATATTATTTGAGGATTCTGTAAGTGGTGGTGAAAGAGAAACACACTATTAATTAAAACAACTTGCAAAATTGTTTCGCGCAATTTGAAATTTTTTTAGCCCTCTCTCCATTTCTGCTTAGTGCCGTACAATTTGAAAAAAATAGTTAAAACTATCATTTTCCGATTTTCCAGCAACCAGGTTTAATACAAACAACATATATTTGCACTACCAACTTATTTTGCAAAATCAACAACATTGTTATTAAGGAAGGGACACATTTGAGAGGGTGCATCAGTTATGGGGGAACACCAACCACAAGGGTAGACAAGGTCTGACGTAATTCGTCAAAATTTATAGAAGAAGATTGAGATTAAAATCACGCAAAAATGAAAAGTGATATTCTGCTTACGTCTGCACAAATATCCGTCGCCAACGAATCCTTTTTTACACTGGCAAAGATACGATCCTTCTGTGTTGAAACAATCAGCGTTTTTGTCACACCTGTTTGTAGATCTTTGGTTGCATTCATCGAGATCTAAACAATAGGATATAAATTACAAAGAGATGGAATTTCTAGTTACTTGTATGTTGAGATGAATCTTTTCAAACTTGAGATATGTTTGATTGGAACTGTCTTCTATAAGAACATCAGATTCGTGAAAAAAGTAAAATTTTTAAACAATATTTTAACAATATTTAAACAAGTAAAATAATTCGATTGATCAAACTGAGATGAATAAATGGACTTTTGGTGTCATCACATTCAAGCAAATGAAACATGGTCGAAGCAAAGTTATTGCTTTTAGAGATAAATCCGCAGTCGTTTAATAGTGTTTTATATTGCATTGAAATGCTACTAAGGATTAGAAAGCATGCAGACAAATTGGCAGAACCTTTGGGGCCATCCTAAGATTTTTTCCCTGTGCTGCATCATGTGCATTCGAGATAAATTTGAATAAACAAAATCATCCACTTTTATCTTAGGTATAGATAGAAGCGATCGTATACAGCGTTATCAAGTAAGCCATAAATTGCAGACAGTATTCAACCGTAACAAAAGCAGTGACATTTGCTAAATATGCTTTTAAGATAATTTGCATGAACAAACCTTTCGTTTTGACACTGGTGCTTCCGTTCACTCTACGTCCCAGTCCCCATAAAAATTTGACCTGGATATCAACAGTGTATATCGTTAAAGGCTTCAAGGATTCAAAGATTACGTAATTATTCTTCGTCTCAACTGAATGCTTTAGTCCTTGTTTATTCCGCAGATAGACAACGTAGTTGACATTTTGCATCGTCGAGGCGGTCCACCGAACATAAATTTTGTCCCAGGCGATCGAAGCTGCTGTAATGTATTTTGGCCTCCAATCGTGATCTAAAAAGATTCAATTTCATAGTCTTTGCACTTTCCAACGATATTCGGTAGCATTTACTTACTCTAAATTTCAATGAACTTTGACTGAAATACGTATGAGCTGTGAACTGGAGGACATTTTGAAATTTCAATGTTTTAGTAAACAAAAATTTGGTATATATTCTAATCTCTAGTTTCATAAATTAATCACAAAACATACCTGGCGTTACAAAATGAAATTTCGCTGCAAGACCAGGCCCTAAGCCCCATTTGAAGACAGGACGGATGTCAATAGCGTATTCTGTTATCGGCTTCAACGAGACTAGTTCGGTTGAGTTTGAAAATACATCTACGGGCTTTTTTATCTCACTATTTTCCTGGAGGTAGACCTTGTAGGATACGGCGTTCGCCACTAATTTCCACGTGACACGCATTTTGCCACCAGCTAAAGGTAGAACACTGATGCAATTCTTTGGAAGAGCAATGCCTGCAGAAAAGAAAAGAAGTAAGTAATAATAAATATTTAGTTTAAGAGATAAATGACGTTATGTTGGAACAGTTCTTTTTTGTTATGTTGAGCATACTTTAGTGTTTAAAGTGAAAATGTTTTTTTAAAAAAATCGTCAAAGAATTTTAAAACGTTTGCTCCAGGACAGAAGTGTCATGTACGAAACGTCATGTACGAAATGACATGTACGAAATGTCATGTACGAAATGTCATGTACGAAATGTCATGTACGAAATGTCATGTACAAAATGTCATATACGAAATGCCATGTACAAATGTCATGTACGAAATGTCATGTACGAAATGTCCTGTAGAACTGTTTATACGATACTATACTCAAACTAGTACGGTACAGAGTAAGTTTACACGAAATAATGATTACCAATACCGTACAAAATAAAACTTTTTAGTGTAAACGAATAAATATGATTCAATTTCGATCTGGATCTATGTAAAGTGGCTACTCTTTTGTTATGCAATGCGTAAAAAACTGAATACGATATCGCGTAAACATCAAATAGAAAGCACACTGCTGCAAAATTGCAACGCCTTAGGTTGTCTGGCTTAAACGTAACTAATTATTTATGCAGCCTTTGCGCACTATTGGTCTTGGGTTTTAATGTTTAGCTCTGGTTATTATGTAGACAGCTGGGCAATTTATGCAAGAATTTTTACATACCCATTTATCTATAAGTATAAGTAAGTGCATTTTACATACCTCTGACGAACGGGCATGCCCCCTACTTTTTTGCAAATTAAAAGAGCTTTTTCAAAATCTTTTGTTATGGGTGTTAAATTTTCTCTCGCCACTCCCGATATTCCAACCTTAGTAGGAGCTCATCAAGAGGCCCTCTATACCCTGTTTACATGCGTATATCTTGATAAAAACAATAAATTATATACAAAATTAAATACCCTCGGTGTTTGCAATAATGATAGCTGGCAAACTTTCTCCTAGCTCACTGATTGCACGCACTTCAATCGCATACACAGTGCTCGGGGTGAGCTTGGTGACGTTTATTTTGAAAACTTGGTTGGTGCCAGGCAATTGCTCCTTTGCATTCCACCTAAATTTGTGCTTCGTAGTGCTGGATGAATTTTCTTTCACTAACATCTGTAACAAAAATAATGTTAATTAAAAAACACTGATCGATTTCGCTTCATGTTGTCAGCTTAAAAGAAAGAAGATTGGAAATTCGTATATTCTATTCTATGATTGATATTAAAAAGAGGCAATCTGAGTGTGATTTAATGGACTAATCATGTATGGATGGGATGAGAAACATTTTTTCATGAACGGTGAAAATCTGATTAGTAAAAACAACCAGTCAACAAGATCAGCTTGACTCTATTTGACTTAAATTAAAACCTTCCTTTTTTGCACAAAATGCGTGTTCAGCTCTGTCTAAATGTTATGGAGCACTTTATGACAGATCGGTAATACAGTAAGTTTCAAATGAATGACAGTTTAATACTCCATTTGAATGGCAATTTATGACTTTGTATCTGCATTGAGCGAAAAATATTCATTGAAATATAAAACATAAGGGTAATTCGCGTAGCTCATAAAGCTTATTGTTTAAACTTTAGAAATGAAACTCAACCAATAAGAGCGTCGCCATGAAGTGTGTTTTCAAACATTTTACTGGTTTCTACAAACATGGACAGGATTCCGGGTCAGTTTATGAAGTAGGCTTGGCAACAAGGGAACTAAAACTTCTCTTTTTATGATTTATAAACCATAAGATGGATCATACTGTTTTATCTTGCTGTGCATCGTAAGAAGATTCCAGAAAATTTAAGTAACAAACCAGAAAGTTATTAAAAATTCTTTTGCTTTGCATTGTATTGTCTCTACCTAATAAAACCATTTGAAATTGTCTCCAGCATAATCATACTTTAATGTGATGACAAAATAGGCTAAAGCGAGTGAATTAAAATTTTGTATTATGACTGGGTTTTTATTCTAAATTTACTTGGAAAATGTAAATGATATTTTTGTGGATCGTTTAGAGGCCCAAGCTGTCCTTTCTAAGTTATACGGAATTAAAAACACATTATCTGGCAATTATAGCTTAATGGAGGTGAAATTGTTACATTAAAAGATGAAATTTCCTAAGACCTTCTTTATGTTCAAAAAATGACTGCATCATATAAAATTTCATACGCTTTAATCTTAGCTAAGATCGTGTTGACAACAATGTAGGGGAGAAAGGGTGTCATTGCAGCACCGTAGGCCTTAGATGTAGAGGGACAAAAAATATTTCTAAGGAAAAATGCTTTAACGTTTTAAGGATCTCTAACTGTCAAGGAGATCATCAACGTCCTCGTCAAAATCAAAATGAATGCAGAACATTACACTTCACCTAAAACAACTCAAAGAGATTTTGGCAGTTTTCTCTGTTTGTTACTTGTAAGCTAGAAGGGCCAATTTCTGAAGTGGGTTAAACGACACAATGAAAAGAGCACCAACATCAAAGAAATTCTAGCAAGGGCTGAAATCCCTAAAGCATAAATTGCGGTACTTTTTACAAAAACTCTAATAATTTTACTTTTTCTTAATCTTATGCATTATATTGTTATATCTTTAGCTTCCTTTTATTCGTTTTTTGGCTTCCTGTTAATAAGTTTTTCTCTAACTAAGGGGCTAACAGGCCGAAATAATTTGAAAATAAAAGGACATTCAAATACAAGAACGTCGCTTAAATTCAGTGACTGGCAAGTTCGGACGGAGTTCAAGTAGCCCTAGTCATTCCTTCCATGCAATTATTATTTCTTAGGAGCTCACGCTTCGCTTCCCAATGAATTGGTTTACTAAAAATTTGATTTAAAAATGTTAGTTATTTTCAATAAAAATTCATTCCTGCAGATTATATTACAAAACAAATCCTCGACTTTGATTGCAATCATCAACAGAGAAAGGCATCAAACAGGTGCAGCTGATAGATAATCTAACATGCAAGAAATAAACAGCCTCAGAGACACCATTTGTTCAAATGAACGGTAGCTTTCAAAATTTTGCTTTATATGCACATGCGCAGTTAAAATCGATGACGTTATATTCAAATTCCATTATGTATTCTGTGGTAGGAGCATTCGTGGCTCTTATGGTTATAAGCCAATCTCGAACTATAAGACGAAGAAAATTATATAAAAGGTGTTTTGAGAAGAATGAGAATTGAACTCTCGTTAATGTGATATATTATGGTATATAATAGTTTTTGATTAAATTGAAGCGATATGAGAAAACCTCTTCTGTGAGCTTTCGTTTCCGAGTTGGTCAATCTTTTTTTGCATTTTTTGTGGTATATGTTTCATGATACAGGCATGAACATTTTCCAGAAAATGCAATGTTTTTAGAAGTCAAATGGCTACAATATTTCACTTAATTCAACAGATTATTCTCACTTTTATGCTCCTTTATGACCAATTCTTCATTCTACCAATAGCTTCTTTTAAAATGTTTGCCCACATGAGATTTCAATGCCATTAAGTGGATAAGTGCAATCGTATTACACGCTTGAATTCCTCCTAAGGTCTAGAACTCAATTAACAAGCATGCTGTCGTGATGTTATTGCCATAGTTTGCAATGCTTTCGTAATATGACCACGAAAGGCGATCAAAATTCCTTGGTATATCGAATGCTTACTTTTAGCCTAAAATAGTCTATGTTTGCGCCTGCATAACATTGGAGTTACACGCCATTAAAAACTTTCAAGTCTTGAAGTTTAGAATGTACCTACAGCAATGTCCGTATATTCACTTGAAATCTGTGAATCTGTCCTTTTCAAAGATGCATTTTAAAGCTTATGCTTTCATGCCATTTTAATAAATTACGCTATATTTTAGTTGAACTGGTTATCAGAAAGGCATAGATATTATGTATATATTCTAATAATTATTTGAAATTGTGGTGTAGATCAAGGTGAAAAATACCCCTACAAAAGTTCATGGTCTGATTGAAAACACACTCACGGGGGATGTGGCCCGCGGGCCGTAAGATGCCCAGGTCTGCTTTAGGATGTGCCTAAAACAATGACCTGTCATTCATTGAACACCTATGAATGTGCCTCTTTCCAAGATGCATTTTAATGCTCGGCGTGATTCTACAAACACTCTATTGAGCAGTATAGGACTCTAAGAAAGTGCGCAAAACATTGGCAGTAAATAATTTGGTTCCCTTCAATTTTACTGAGATTACTTCATTCGATTGTGCTTTCATTAAAGTCTTCAGAGTAATTATTGTCTGTATAGGTTGCCTAAACAGTGTTTCGAAAACAGAGTTAAAATATATATCTTTAAAGACTTAAAATCTCAGTATTTGTATCTATGAAAACGGTAAAGAAAATTAAAAACATTTCTTGTAGAACTTGGAAGTTAGAAGCTAGATTTGCAACCGAATCGTCTTTAAAAGAAAAATAGTATAAATAAAACAATGAGGATAGAAAACGTTAAAAGAATATTGCAAACCAAAAGCAGATCAAGATCAAACGGCTCACCGAGTATGCAAAGATAGATCCGTTTGTTGGTGATGGTGTTTTGAAAATCGCCTCAATTGATGTTGACGTTTTTTCACCAACTGAGAGCTTCGGTGGATTTGGGACTGAATTGAAATATGAAGACGATTAGTAATTTTCATAAGGAAACAAAACAATATCATTTTCATGATGTCTTATTTAAGATTTTTCTAAGCAAGTATCGTCCTTTCTGACGACCATCGTAATGAATTAAGACTGACGTCATATTAGCACATCAATGCTTTCGAAACTTGCAGGTCCTTGAACATTGCAAACAAGCAAATTATATTTGGCTTTGCATATCTAGTAAAATGCTTTGAATATCCAAATAAAAAAGATTTGAGATTAGTTGACATGTAGAAATCTCGACTTGCATTTGTAAATGTGTATATTTCTGTGATTCTGTCAGTTTGGAAAGTGAAAATTTGACATAAACCTGCAATATTTTTTACTTACTTCCATCAGTTGTCCTGCATGAAAATTCTTTGCTTTTTAAGATTTTCACTCTTGCTCCAATGATTGCTTCGATCGTGAATACGTAGGTGGTAAGAGAGCCTTAAAAAGGAAACAGCCTGACGATTGGTATTCTAACTAATAATAATTGTCGTCAAAATATCTTATACAAAATAGATGCATTTATTGAAGTCTTGCAGTGAACAAGATAATTTATCAAGATACAAAATGCAATCTGGATAGCCATGCAAATTACCATTTTGTAACATGGTTCAACAGCTGGGCCTTTCTTTACAATTGTCTATCTGAAACTGTCTTGTAAATCAGCTTCATAGTTATGAAAATAATAATAAATCTACAAACTAAAGATTTAATCTGCAAAGCAGATAATTTTTAAAGTAAATCATTAGTTGGCGTATTAAAATTGGGCGATTCTTATATATCGCATAAATGAACAAATGTTATAATCCTTTACAGTATTGTTTTAAAGGGATCGATGCCGTGTCGAAAAGGCTGTATACGATCTCACATGTGGAACAATATGGCTCTAAGTCGCAGCTCAGAGTTTCGTGCTTAACGCAATCTTCAGAAAGTCATCTGATTGCAGTTGCCAGAATGCTTCTTATATCTTCTTTATGATAAAAGCTGTTGTGTTTCGAACAAATAGAAACAAATGCAGGCCCACTTAGTTCATATGTAGTTAAAAACGTACCTAATTTGCCAATGCATATGTTATCCGATGTTACGTTCAAACCCATTCGGAGAGGCCGATCTGTCATATATAGGTACTTGTAGGATAGAGAAACCTTCTGAATACGATTGAAAGGGTCTTTCCTTAGGCTCCAAAAGAGACATATCGAAGATGCAGTACTTTTGCAAAAGTCTATGACAGGTTCCTCTGCAAAGGAAAGCATAATTTTAATATTTGAAGCTACAATTTAAATCATGAATACATTAGGGTGACGATGTCTTATTCTGTTGTACTACACTTGACGGAGAATTTTTGGCTTTCAAAAATAGAGCACTGTGAAATATGATTAAAGTTGCAATGTCTACATACAAGAAAGACAATCCTATTACTCTAGCACGGCTACGCAAACACAATTAATAATTAGACAATAAACTGTTGTAATGAAAAACCATTTCAGATCTTAATTTAGTTATTTCCATGTTTGCTAGAAACTGGCGCTAGAGATTCACCATACTTAAAATATTTTCTTGAAACTTCATACAATTTTACCCAATTTGTTACAAACACAGCCAAAAGTAGAAATCCATTTTCCTTTTGATGAAACTTACGTCCGTGAGAACAGTTACACAAATTTAATAACATGAATAACAATTCTTTAGAGTAAACCGTTTAAACAATGCAAGGATTTCCATTCGCGTTTCCTGACTGCTTTCAGTCCAACAAATGCTAATTTCTAACGGAAAAATTACGGTTTTTAGTTACCGGCTTTCTCTGTGAGAAAACTTTAAAGCAGTCCAAACATTTGAATAAACTAAAGTCGCAGTAAAGACTTCAATTCAATAGGGATATTCTTTGCCGCGCCTCTTAATAGATATTATCTAAATTGAAAATGTTTGAGTGAATCACTCTTGGAAGTTAACAACCCAGCAAACTGATGAAATTGATGTCCCGTTTTTCATTATAGTAAGGCGAAGAACAAATTCGAACGTATGGAAGTCTCGGGCAACAAGCAAACGAAATCATCAGGCCATTTAATAAATCACTTCAAAACTCATTAGGCAGTAAAATAAATGATGTATCTGTTCTTGCCTGGAAATTTGTTGGCATAGGATAAGGGTTTTTTAACATAGGAAACGAGACATAGGTATCAATACTTATTAAATGCCAGTTTTAGTTCAGCAAGCGACAATTACCGAAAATTAGAAGTATCCACTGAGGCTGTGAGAAAAAAAGATGGCACAAACGACAAAGAGATGATCTCGATATGGAGTTAGCCATTAATTAGTTTCTGTCCTTGCACATGGTGAAATGAGAAAATGTTTCATGGGCTACAAAGCAAGGACCGCAGAGCACCTTACAGATTGAGGGGGCTAAAACGTTGGGGGGGGGGGTAAAAATACTAAAGACCCAGAGAAGGACGATTTTTGGTATGATTTCAAGTACATTTTGGAAATATAGCAGCTTCCGCCGTCCTTACTACAAGGGCACAAATGACAATCAACATGTCTTATTTTCAGGGATAAAGATTTATTCAGATTTATTCACAACTATACTGTTACAAATGAATTGATCAAATAAATATTCATTAACAGGTTTTCTTGTTTGCTAGCTTCTAAGTTGCAATAAGAATTTTGAAAAGTGGTATCTACGACGTAGGGTCATGCGAATTATAATGACAAGAATTCTGATGACAAAAATCATGATGACAAAAATCATGATGACAATGTCAGTGTCAATCGTGTTGTATGGCAATTTCTTCTTAAAGCTTCGAGGATGAAATATGTCTTATCTCATTTAAGCAAGGCCAAAGACATAATTCACTCTTTACGCAATCGCGAAATCAGTGACGATTCTAATCAACCAACTGACAATGCGGCACAGCTCATCTGGTGTCGAGAGCCGAGACATCAGAAAAGGTACACGAAATGTGAAAAAATGTAAGAAGTGAGAAATCAAGTAACAATTTCAGGCCATTCACCAACCAAATAAAACCAACACAAGTTGACAAAAGTGGACCCCAGCTGACAAAACTTTTGAAACAAATAAACAAACATTTCCTGTGAATTTCACATGTTAAGACCTTCTGTTAACTGCCTTTGAACCTTAAAGTATTGAATTGCTGATAAGGGAGATTATTTAACCACTAACAGAATTAAACAAATTTCACATTAAACAAAGTTGAAATTGTCAACACAATCAGTTGATGGGTGGTAGTCTCTTGCTTGCTATGAACCAGGGACGCCGGAACGACCAAGGGGCAAGGGGGCAGGCTTGAGTAAAAGTACATTTGGAAAATATTCTCAAGCTACCAACAATTCTATTTTGTTTCTACCAACTGTCATTTTTTTTCGATCTTCTGTAGAGCAGTACCGTCAGAATTTCATATGAATCTTTTGATAATAACAAACGACCTATAAAATAGAACTTCCATGAAAGGGGCACTTTGCCCCACCCTTGCCCCTCCTATCAAAAGACAACAGAGGCGCTTGACCCCCTGCGTCCCCCTCACTGGCGTCCCTGCTGTGAACCTCTCATAAAATGGAAATATTTTAAAGAGAAACTGTGACCAATTTGTCTTTTCAACAAGAAAAACAGTTGTCATAGTAGTTATTATATTTGAAGCTACCAGAGTGAAACTGTAAAATTGCCTACTTAGAAAATTTTATAAGAAATCTCACGCTACACTTTTTTCTCGAATTTCGTGGCTGAGGTTTTATTTAGCAAACAGAGTAGATGATTAAGAGCACCTTTGTCTATAAAACTTTACTCTGTGAACTCGAAGTTCTCCCCCAAGAATCAAGACAGAAAGTTATTACACAAAGTCGTTTGGTATAACGGTGATCGTAATGAAAGCAAAGGTTGTTTTATCCATTAATAAGATTTGTAAAACCTTTTGATGTGGCAAATGATAGTGTGCTTAATTTGTCATTTGATCTTACTATAAGCCCTCTTCATCGACAACGGTTTCAATTATTGTCGTCTGCAAACTCTTTGATACAACAAACATTCTCAAGACGTTCTTCCGTGATCCTTTAACCAGATGACATAAACACAAATATTAAGCTAATCCCATATGAACATCCACCAAAAGAAAAATGAATAGAGAATACAGATCTTGTGTTTCTTCAGCGATTGCACATTGGAGTAATTTACATATGTTAGAAGGAAATCCCGATAAAATTTAGACCTTGGGAATATATAAGAAAGCATTCAAAGAACAAATAGGTATAAATAATTCTTTGCAACAATTATGAATTATGGTTACGTGCTTTTCATTTATGTGTAAGGGTGAAGAAAACAATGCTCAAACAATATATGGGGACGGGCTTCCAGGGAAACAATTAGGGGACATGGGTTGCATTAAAATAATTATTCAAAATATCCTGTTACTTGTCATATAGTGATGCGAATCTAACCGTAAGGAATTCGAAATTTATAAATCTTTTAATCCTTTCCAACACGAACTCAGAATTCCCTGATAGGCACAGGCTGTAGAAAATTCGCACTAACTAAAATCCCCAAAGAGATTTACCTTCTAATATTTAAAGAAGTCCGTAATGATGTTAAAACATTCGTAATAAACACTGCAGACCTCAAACGAAAAATCAAATGCAGAGTAAAACCTTTTGACTTACCAAGATCTCTGTAAAACATCACAGTAGCCTCGGTGTCGTTTAAAACCCGATTCCAAAAGAGGACATTGTCATAGTCAGCATCAATCTTGAAACCATGACCTCCAAAAGTAAACAGACTGTTCCCCAGCTCCCGCCTTTTTCTTCCACTTGGGTTAGGCTCATGTGGAATTTCAATGCTTCTTCTTTTCCTTTTAGTCACATGGACAAGCTTCCTTCCATTTACATGAACCGAAACCTTTGACCGATCCCAAGTAATGACATGATGCAGCCAGATGTTTGTTGAGACAGTGTATGTGGTATAAAATGCTCCGTAGTCATTAGCAAAGTATACCTGCATTGTGTTATCCTTGCTTCTAATCAAAGCAAACCCATTTGTGCCACTCCCAGGAACAGAGTTGCCCAAAATATACTGCGTTTCACCAGGAACATCTCGAAACCTCAGCCATAGTGAAAATGTCAGACCAACGTTGCATTCTGAGAGATCCCCAATGCATCCATCAAACCTTCCCAGCTCGATGCTTGAGCTGCGACCTTCTAATGTCAAGTAGTTGTTCGCCTGACGCCCAAGCCTAGTCAACTTTGCACCTCCTTCCCTGATAGAAGCACGCTTGCCAGTTACTTTGTCTTGTATGCTGTATAAACTAGTGGCCTTATCGAAGTTCCAATAGTGCTTTGCATCGCGCAAAACTGAAATACAAATGTCAAGATCAGAACATCTAGATTTGAAACTAGCCAGACAGGGGATAAGCTTAATATTTGTAAAAATTCTTTGATGGCGCAAAAGGTCAATATGACTGTACAGTAATTTCTGTATCTGTTATTATCCCCTTTTCAAAGCTCTTACTAAATACTGAATGCGTAAACTTTAGAAAAATCATCATTGATAACCAATTTATGATTTACGCAAAATAACTTAAGGTTGCATATATTTTTAAACTCTTGTTATCGTTGACAATCTTAAAAAAAATATGTTTTATTATCAGACATTGGAATTTCTTTCATCTTGGTGGTCAGCAGAATAGAATATTGCTCTAGCTTGCCAAGGCAAGAAGGCAAGGTAACGGGTATTCCCGTGAACCAAAACAAACACCACCATCAAATGCATTCTGTATTTGATTTTCAAGAGAAAAAACTCGCTCATCTCTTAAGGTAATCTGGTGAGAATTTTTATTTAATCATTTCAATTTTTATAATTTTACGGATCAAGGGAATTGACAAACCACACTAAGGCGGATTTCAAACTAACACAGATGCCTGCCTTAATCGGGTCATTCATAAAATAGTTGAGTATTTAGGGATTTGGCATAAGACCCCCAATTTAAGAAAGATTAAGCATTTCTGTGCGATTAAAACCTTTTTTATTGTTGCAACATAATTTGTAACACGCAATGTTGACGGTTTAACGCCAGTATGATGGTAGGTTTACAATCTTAAAGATTAGATAGGAGATAGGGTAATGTTTATATTGAGTAATCATACCTTTCTTGTAGATTGAAACATCATGCTCAAGATGCAAACCTGAAAGAAACAACAAAGTTTCTAAGAATTACATTGCATCATGTACATGGTAGTCATCAATAATGAACAAACAAAGAACGTTAGCAAGTAAAGTGAAGGAAGGTATCAGGGTAATATAAGAGAAGCCTGGAACTTTAAATGAATTAGCTGTCAAAAACAAGTCTACATATTCTAAAAACCTATACAATACTTTGTTCTCTAGTTGCAATTCAGTGCAGATTTAAAAACTTGGCGATGTATTCCAAACTTTCTAGAAAGGTAGATTCTGTGGGCTTTGATAGAAAATCGTATTAACAATAAGATACCAAATTAAATGTATGAAATGTTTTCATTCAAACAAAATACCCATATGCAAAAAGGCTGCTTTTAATTGCATGTAAAAATAGAACACTATAAGCAGGAAATCTCAGTTAATGTTCCCTAGATTTGGGTGTGTGCAAACAATTCTTGTCCAAGAAATAAAGATATAGGTTTTTGAAAGCGGCACATCTCTTGAAAAGACTCGGTGAATGCATTAGAAAGGAAGAATATCAGAGTATATTAAAAATACAAACATCTAAGTTTAACTGAAAATTAGAATAAGAAAATTTTCAGTTACCGTATAGGTAATCCGTTTTTAAACACTGAATGATGTGTTTTAGGACACACAGCCAAATTAACCAAAGGATATCGAAATCTAATGGTGCATAATTTCTAACCAAGTTCCATTAAGATAAACTTAAGATCGATAATTAACAAGAAGACCGCAACGATGTTTGACATTATTTCAAAATTCTTCATTTTAAATTAGATGTAAAGATTAACCCGCAAAGGCACAAAATTTTATTTTGCTGTTTCTGGTTTGATCAGTTGTCAGTTCAATTTCCTGTCAATACAACCCAATACAGTTATACTTTGCCCAGTGTAAAAGGATCAGAAATTTTGACAGTTGGGAGGAAGCTTCTAAATTCTCATTGGAAAATTGTTCGTAGAATAGGGGCAACACTTACAAATGGAAGACGGGGTGGTGGGTGTAATTCTGAAGAATTGTTTACAGGTAGACGGTGCAGTCTATAAAGTCAAGAAATATAACATCAAAATGAACTGTTTAGAGAAATTTTGAGTTTTGGCCGTACCATTTGAAAGAGCACTGGGGAAAAAATCTAAGCTCTTCAAAAGTGCTCTAGAACTGCAGAGTATCATAGGCATTTTAAGACCTGAAGTTTACTGTAAGTGCTTTGGATTAAGCTCAATTGGGCTGTTTCGGAGCCAATATTGCTTGGATCGTACTAAGTAGTAGCATTTTCTGATTTTCTTTCAAAAATATTTTCTTTCTGATTTTCATAACATTCGAAACATTCAAATACACTAAAAAATTGAAAAAATATGTTCATAATGGCATCATTTCTTAAATCTAATTGAACAGAAGGCACAGGTACAAAATTTTCGAATCGACAGTGACGTCATTCAAAGGATCTTGGGAATTTTTGAAAGTAGGACGGGAGATAATTTCAAAGAAGAGGGTAAATGGAACCCTAATTACTAAATAAAAGCAAAGATAAAATTGAAGCAAATGAATACACTAACGCTTGCAAAATGTATCGAGATTTTACTGATTATCAAGCATTCCTAGCTGATTCAAAAGCATGAATTAGAAAATTACAAACGAATATGCAACGAAAAGGAATATGTCCAATGAGGTGGATACGATCGTCCACGATCTTGTGGTCGCGAGAAAGAGAAACAATTGAAATCAGAAAATCTATCGGCTGTGCACAGGCCGAAGAGGTCCGTTGTCATGCGCGAAAGATTTACAGCGCAATTGTCCACAAGCCCAACAGAAGACCTTGCTGTGAACAAAACACAAGTAACATTGTCTGGTGGGCAAATCCATTTTCGGAATCCAAATAAATAGAACCAGATTAAAGTTATTATGAAGTTTCTAAAAGGCTAAGTCACGAGTCAGGACTAAATCAGACAGACGTGCATTGTGTCAACGGCTAAGCCTTATTTTCGAAATCAACTTGTCTTGATCAACAAAATTATTGCATCTCGTGTATGAAAAAATGACAGATCAGGATAATCTGAAGATCTTGGTAAACGCAGAGCCAGGCTCGATTTTACCTTCCGCCTGGTATCCTTTATAATTTATGAATATTTGTCCAGTGTTGGCTTTTGCAATCAATAATTATAAACAGGGTTTTAAGCTAAACAAGTAAAGGATAAATCAACAGCTGACAGAGGACTGGGATTGCAAGAAACAACACGAACTGTTTAGTTTAATGGCATTAAACAAGAGCGATGTGCTGAATTTCACACAGAAAGGAACAAAAAGAACTGGTGTTCATTGAAGAATCTTCCAACAATTCAGCCTTTTTCAGGTCTATAGGAAGCTTTTATCGCTCCAGCTCCATGTTCTATATTCTTTCTAAATTCTGATAGAGCATTCTATGGAAAAGACCGATGCGTAGGTATGTATTCATGAAAAACGCCTTTGAGGACCGGAACGGGGGCTTTAATCCCCAGATACTTTATTCTAATGAGAGGAGAAACCCGAAGTTCTCGATTTACTTTTCGCCTTATAAACTGATACGAATCTAGAGCCCAGTAAAGACTTTACTACGACCTTGTATGGCTTGCTGAAAGGAGTCTTTTGACAAAAACCTGGTAATTGGAGACTTGTGGTGAGCTGTATGTACTCTAAAGCCCTATTTGAAAAGCGAAGGTTGTACAACAGGTTAATGTACTGCCATTTTGGTTGCGAAACTCGATCAATAAGTCTTGAGCTTCTAACATGAATGGGATAGAAACTTTATCCTTTTGACGAAATGAAAATTAGTGTTAAAGGATATCAATGAATATTTTTTGTAAATGGACATATATTTGCATTCACTATTTTACCTTCAGTAAAGTGATCGCTTATTTGCAAAAAGAAACCCTGTTTGAGCTTTGAAGCTTTATTTTCAGTCTTCTCAAATATAAATGGTGTGTTAATTAAACGATGAAATATAGTATAACAGTGCAGGATAGTATTTCCACCAATTGCATTCACTGTCTTTTAATGACACTTTGCTCTACCAGGAACGACCAGGCCACAAGGCTGAGCTGAGACCTTGAAGCGTATTGAATCTAAGACATGGATAAAAACCTTCAAGGAGGATTCATGATGGGCCGCGTGTAGGGTTTTATAACTTCTCAAACAATCTTTTCTAATCTGTTCTTGCAGTCGAAAACGTTCAGAAGCAAATGAGATGCTTAGCGGCAGATGTCTTGAGAAACTGATTGTGTTTTGCATTTTCATGAAGTACGAAATTAGGCCAGTTATGCAAATATAGTCGCAAAGCATGCCGGTTGCGCAAGAGCCTTTAAAGAAACTATGTCCCGTCAGTCAACAGTTGAGAGTTAAAAATAAGCTTTGCAGCGCATTTTGATCGAGAAAACATCAAGAATTAGCCGACTGAATATGTCTATTGTATAGTTCAACCAATGGGAAATTTAAATGGCCAGCAAAATGCGTCGAGACATAGTGCAGTTACTGAAAATTTGTCACAGAAAATTGGTATGTGTTCGCAAGTGATTCTGCGCGAAATCCTAGCAAAACAACCGCAACAGTGAAGTTTCAGAAAATTCACTTTGCGCTTATCGCTTTCAACATTAATGAAAAGAATGGAAGGGAGCAATTACCCACTAAAGCGAAAACGTATGGACCGAAAAGAAATGAAATTTATAGAAGGGTTTATAGTGATGTTTTTTACGTCATCGACAGACCATCATTAGAAGAGATCTAAATAGGAGTACTTTTGAAGTTGTTCCTATTGCGAAACGAAAAGTACTGAATTAGCAGCGAAGAGTATGTTTTAAATGCTAGCGTCAATTTTGCTGAAATGTATACAGTACAACGCGCAGATCCATGTATTTTCAATGGCAAGATTCCATTAACATAACCAATAGCCAAAACACGGGGATCAACGAGTGAAACATTCAATGTAATGGACATAAAATATCTTAATCATGACAATAATATTTTGCAAATATCTTCTAAAGCAATTTTATCGAGAATCTAAAGAGCTTCTTTTCATGTGCTAAAGCCCTTTCCCCTAATATAAACCGAGTAGCCAATCTTCAAATGTTCCAGGTTTCGATTCAGTTGTGTCTCAACTGACAACGCCTAGGATCCTAAAATAATTCTGCCTTTTGTACAACCGGACGTGATATATTCTAAATATCTCTATAAATTTGTCTACATGTGTGTGCCAAATTGTCGTAAACTTTTGCAACATTGTACTCAGTAACTTAGTATCGATTGGAGCCCAAAGGCTTAGTTGAAAACGCAAGCTAACAGGATATGCGCGAATCGTCTTTTGTGGTTCTTAATTTAACAAAACCGCATTCTAAAATCATTTTTAGCTGACATTTGCACTTAATAAAATATGTCAGACTATCTTAGACAGATTTTTGTTTATCGTTATTGATGAAAGAAGAGAATAAATCACAATTGAAATAGGCGTTACAAGGTGCCAGTTAGAGACAAATAATAAATCATTGAATCTTGCAGATAAATTATAAATTTTGTAAGCAACATGGGAAAAGACCATCTCCCCTTTTGGTGGAATTGGTGTCCCCTTGAGGTGCTCCTAATCGTTGCTCATAAAAGGCTTACATAGATAAAAGTTGGGTCTACGAAGTCAGCGTCAGTAATTTGTTATTTAAGATTGTCATGTCAATGACTGCATAGATACTGGGCGAAGGTGAATTCTTAAATCGTTGCTGCTTGTTAACATTTCATAATGCTACAATAAAATGTTGTTGTTGTTGTTGTTGTTGTTGTTACTGTTTATGTTGTTGTTGTTTTTGTTGTTGTTGATATTGCTATTGTTGTTTTTGGTGTTATTTTTGCCGTCGTCTTCGCTTTGCTGCTCAACATTGCCAAGAAAAATGTTTTGAAAATTTTAGATTCGTATTTTTTTTCTTAAAGAAGAAAGAAAAAATCCCGCGACAAAGAGAAACAAAAAAATAATGGTTGACCAGGTAAATAGTAGTTGATAAATTAACTTATTGATGTTTGGGAAAAAATCAGAAACATATGTAGTTTCTATGGAGTTGGGGAAACGACGTTCAATTGACAACAAAATTTGAAAGGATTGGCAGAATCTTTTGTTCAAAACGAAGAAAATTCGAGTAGGCATAACATTATATAATGTGAATATGAAAAAGGCGAGATGTCGGCAATTAGGCCCTTCCAGTTCTTTTTCACTTTTCAAGAATACGACTATTTCTTGAATATATTTCCTACAATAACCCTAAGAGACTTCTATAGCCCAAATTTGTACAAATAACAAATTTCAAATTTCCAAACGGAATCTACATTCAGAAGAGACACTATTTGGGCACATCTGCAAGACGAAAAGCATTAGCAATAATCTCTAAATATTTTGGAACGGATATTGAGGTTCTTTTAAACCAGACGGGATTAATACGCATCCAATTAAAGATCTTATTACATATTGGTATTGAGATCTTTTGGTGGCCATTTTTTGCCTGTGGGGCGTAAATGCATGAAAATTCTTTTTCAATGACGCACTCGAGTGTATCTCACTGTAACTTTAGACAGAGGGTCTAAGGCGGAATACCATCCTACTTGGACTATTACCCTAAAACAGGCATGAGCACATTAGGGGGTTGCAGTTTGACAATCAGAGACAGGGGCAGGGAGAAACACTGCAATCAGTGCGTTTCTAATCGCTTCAAAGCCAAGAGGTTATTTGATACAGATTTCATGGGTATTATTTTTTCGACAGTTGATCTAGGGGTTCCCAAAACAAAATAGCTTCCCGCACTAGAGAGGCCCCCCACACCTCCTTGTAAAATGATTTTTTGCTACAAAGGTTGTTCAAAAGTTCACCTTCTAGGTTTCATGAAGAAAAATAAAAGAAGCGTCCAGGTTCTTCTCTATATAAGTTTCCCATGATGTATACTCAATGCATTACCCAGCAGGACATAGAACGAAAGACCTGGAATGTGAGAGTCGAGTATCGAGTGTGTTCCATGTCATTTCATGAGAACAGTGAAGTTCCCAAAGCCAACGCAAATCCCTCTAAGAATGGAAAAACTCGTAGTCTTTCTAATGAACTGCAATTAATCTTAACAAAAGACGACCCCTCAACGCCATCTGACAAGGTTCCAAGTAGTTCCTCACCATTCAATAGTACGTCTCCCCTATAAACAATTTGCATTTACAAGTCCTATTTTCACAGACATTTATTCTTTACGATAATGCCAAAATGTGTAACAGGTAATAAAAGGAACCTTTCACACCATTAAAAACAATATCAAACCGCATATAAGACAGTTTGAATTGAGGTCTGCCCGCAAAATGGTGGAGCAGTGACATTCGAGAAGACGGTCTTATTACTGACTGAAATTGAACAAAGGGAATCTATCGCCAAATTGTGATGGCAAACTACTTGATAGTCTATAGTGAACTCTGTGTTATAACCCATATCTCGATTTGCAACAATTAACCATAAGCTCATTATACAATTTAATATACTCGGAATAAAGAAGGACAAGAAGGTAGTTGTCCAAATTATTTAGCTAAAAAAGACGCTGTGTATTAGATACAACAAAATACATATGCACAATTTGTTTATCCATGCATCATATGCGTTCCGACCTACTGTCATAAGCGTTATTACCAATTGCTTTAGTGAAGATGAGAATGTCGCCCTTTCACTGTCAATTCGAATCGATTGAAAAAGTCATGCAAATTTTTTTTTGAAAACATTAATGCAAAAAACCTCAAATTTACTTCAAAAAAATCTTCCATGTAAGCGAAAACACTCGATATAAAATCGACTCCATATACAAAATTTTCTTCGGTTTTATTCTTTGAAGAGAGTGCATTTAGTAAGTTGGGTTAAATCCAGGTAGCTACTTTGAAACATTCATGTAAAACGTTTGAAAGAGCTTTTTATTTGGGACAAACAACAAGGGGTCCTGAGGGGCTGGATTGAGTTCCCACAAGTAACCTTCTTACACTACATGCTTCTGGGGCTCCCTTCGTTCTCTTAGTGTACTAAACCCCTTCTTTTTAAAGCCGCTTTAGACATTTAGAATAAGGAACTTTGAAAATTCTGCAACATTTACAAAGCAACATAGGCTATTTTATTGCACCACAGACAGGCTTTCGTCAAGTTTCGGTTCTATCTCAGTTCACCATTAAATGCACAAACTGAAGCAACAAATAATTAGGCTTTGAAGCGCGAAATTTTCTTATCGCTGAACTGATGATTGTTGCAAAGGTGAAAATACATAACACTGTTCAAAAGAAATCAAGAGTTGGTTTAATAGACATGCAATTTTAATTTTGGGGATTTGAAACAGAGGTTTAGGATAGTAGGGTTTAACCAACCCCCGTCTTGGATTCAATGAGCATGCGCAATAACAATTAATTCTTATGCGCAGGCTCTTTGACTCCAAGACTGGGGATGATTTAGACATGAGAAGACTTGAGAATTGGAAAAATAGCAGAAAGAATAGGAAATTATTTTCTTGACGACGAACTTCAAGTATATAAAAACACCACGTTTGTACAATTGCGAAAAACCTTGATCAAGGGGTGTAGCTTTGTCTAGATCGATCAAGGTTCATCACGAATGGGTCGGCAATAAATGCTCACAATCGCTGATGCGGAAAGTCTGTCTTAGTGTTAAAAACCAAGCATAAGTAAGACTTAGATAGTGATAAGAATATGCAATGAACAGTGATAGAGCCATGGGCAGTAGCGTCGCAACGGGGTGGGCGGGGGGGGACATGTTCACCCCAGTTTTGTCAGAAATGGATTTTCTAATTACTCGAAATCCGTTGAAATACCTTTGAAGGGGGGGGGGGGGGGTTGGGTGGAGTTGGGCTGATCAGATCGATTTCGATTTTCGCACTGGCAAAAAAGCCACCCTTACGCAAAATTCTGCTTGAGAAAGTTGCCTGTCCAAAAAATTTCAAATGGATAAAAAATACTAAAAAATTGTTTTTCTTAGAGTCTGAAGGGCAAGGCCGAGATAATTTGTTTTTGTCCACCCCAGTTTTTCGAGCTAATGACGCCACGGGAACCAATGCACAAACCCTACAATCTTGGCGATGCTCATATACTTTTTGGCGAATGCCACAAACCACTTCAACTACCTGACTTTCAACTACCTTATTTCGCAGAGCCATTTAAAACTGAGAGACAATCGCCCTTCCAGCCCAGCGGGCATTTCTTTGCTTCAGACAATAGACTACTGCCCTCTTTTTACAAGGATGACATTTAATTAACAAAGAGATGTCGCTTTAGCTTATACTTCAGGATTGAATACTGTTTTTTCATCTTGATTTGCTCTGGCAAAGTAGCGAATTAAACAAACTAAAGCTCTTTCACGCTCAGTGCATAGAAACAAACAGTGACACAACCACGAAAGAACTCTAGCAGACGAGAAGCTACCACAAAAACAGGTGACGAAGACTGATTTATCCACCAAAAGTTGATTGATATGATAGGATAATTTATTATTTATCTTTGTTTTTAACTCTGAGTCAGGCCAAAAGCCTAATGGACTTAGAATCTGGCACAAATGCATGACATCGTGTCCTTGCACCATCAATAAAAAAGATATCTTAAGCACAAATGGGCTAATGCAACTAAAGCTTTTGCCCCCTTCAAATGATAAATTTGAAACGGTTCTACACACCTTTAAAGCCGAAGGGCGTACCATTCCTTTCAAACATTGTACGAGATTTTTGACAAAAAAAACCTTCGGGAAATTATTTTGAAAATGCAACAATTTGTTCAATGACGTACGAGATTTTCATTGAATTAAATGTCCCGCTTTTAAGATCTTCAAGCTGAGATTAATTCAAGATGTTGCTTACAACCATATCTGAAAATACTGATTGGATTTTACTCTTGTATGAATATTTATAGAGTATACTTTATGGCCCAAAAAGTGGCGTTTTTTGGGGGGCAGGGGTTCAGGGGGCATGGCCCTTTGTTTGGCCCCCTAGTTTTGTACAAAAGTTACTATTAATAGTTACTTTTTTTAGCGAGTAGCTCTCTTATATTTTGCGCAATACGATCTTTATTGCATTTATTCAAAAAGCTAAGGGCCCTGTTAAGCATTTTGAAGTGAGCATTATTGAAATTCTTGACAACGATGGTTCTTTTTTGATTTTATATTTGTTATGAATTATCACAAGAAAGCTTCTTGGGGCTGACTACGCAGAGTAAGCCCGAACCAAGCTTCTTAGCATCTTGTTGAAACCCTTTTCGCGTAGGGAAAGGCCCCGCTAACTGAAAGCAGGCCCCCGGCTAGCCCTCTCAGACTAGATTCGCCACTGGGCCTCAATGCATTACTTCAGAATTCTGCGACTAGAGCTACAATACCATGATTAAAGGATGGAGGAGTAAAATAATTCAAAGTGTTCTGGTAGAATGCTTCAGAAGCAAATTTCACAGAAGCAGACTACTTTAAAGGGTATTTGCTAACAAATTAGTACAATTGCATCGTATTATGTGCAATTGAATTATAAATTTAATTAACTGGTACATTATTTCTTTCTATTGGTCCATGTCCTTTGTTCTGTTGAAAACGATTGTTTAAAGCTAGAGGTATAAATGACATTATAATTGGTGCCATAATTTAATTGCACTCGTTAGTGAAAAAGCGATAGGATTTCAATAGGGGCATTGAGTGGACATGATTTCAATTGCGAAACCTCTTTGTTGTTAAGCTTTTCGACATGAGTGGAATGTGGTGAATTAAATTTCAGCAAATTTGGTCAGTATTATCGACAACCACCCCCCTCTTGTACCAATCTCTAAAGGGCGTTTAATTGTCAAACTGTGGCAAATAACTCGGAACATATTACGATCAGAGATGTTGCAAAAGGTAGCTCTTATGTAGTTGAAACCAAATGGCCCACCGTAGGAGAGGTTGCTAACAATGCAGCAACAAATGTCGCGATTCTGTTATTAGAGACGTTTTCAGCAACATTGCTATTTTATACTAGACTGCAGTCGTGCTTCAAGCCCTTCTATTATAGGTGTAAATCAATGTTACAATCATTTTATTCACAAGCCTTTCAAGCTAGCGAGAACCTGGCTGATTGATCGCCTCAAGCTCTTGCAATTCAAGAAATATATGAAGCGATACTCCATGAAAATAGCTGGATAAGAATCTCGGGAAACGTACCGCATTTTACATGCTGTGGTTTTCCCTTAATTTATCATTATTTCTAATTAATTCTTAGATCGGATTGTGACTCAGCCTTCGATGCAAACTTTCACTTTGGAATGAAAACATTTGCTTCTGAGCTAAGAAGCCGATCTAGACATAAAATACCACATAAGTAACTTCGCGATTCGAAGGAAAGGATTTCAAGTAAACGACTTTTGTAAGTCTAAACTCTAATATAAAGATCTTTAGAAGTTTAATAAAAGCCCGTTCGTTGACCAGATTGCTCTTTTAAAAACCGACGGCGCTTCTGAGATTTACCACTATACTATCAAAAGAACTATTTGAAACTATGTGAAATCTGGGGCAAACTTTTGCATAAAAAACGCAAAATAAAAGCTGGAATCTAGAAAAGTTCTTATAATTGTACGAGAATAACATTAGGGTTCAAGAACTTTGTTGTTTCTTTGTAAGGTTTAATGGACGGCAAACAGCGATCTCAAGTGTTATCATCCAGCTCGTGGACATGAATTCCCCAACAGATGGTCATTCTTAGCACAACCCTATCACTGTTCAATGAAGACAACAAAGTCACTCACCAGAAACAGCACAAAACGTAGAGATAAGTAAAGACAATGAAATACAGCAGCCTTGATACATGTTCGTTGTCGAACTGAACTCTCAATTCCATAAATCTCGTCTCGGCCAAGATTAATTCTTTGCTCTGCGTAATCCTAAACATGCAAATAATGATGTCTAAAGCGAGTATGGCACGGCCTCTTTGAGAGCAAGAAAAGAGAAGATCTCGCAATACATCCGCGCACGGGGGGTCGCAATCGTAATGATTGAAATCTGAAAACGGGGGATATGTTTTATTGAGATCGTATATCACAAGAAAGGTTTTTGTATGTAACTATAAACTAAAACCTTTTGCATTTATCTATAATTCATCGGCGGTTTTAAGGGAACAGGGTTTGGCTTGGGTTTTCTCATAATTCTTCACCAGACAAATATAATATAGGCTTTTGATATCTGCCAAAAGTACACTGAAAGAATTTATGAAATTGCAGGAATTTCACAACTTGTACACAGTGGAACCGCCAACAACCCAGAAATAGCGGGGTAAATGGAAAGAGGAACAATTTTCCTCTAAAAACCAGTACCCTTATTTAATGCTATTATTTCGAAAAAATTGTTCGTCTACTTGCGATTCGATGAATCTCTCTTCCCTTCTTTTCTGTCGGCCTTAATTGTTTTCGCGACCAATGTCAAGAATTGACAACTTTGCTCGTTTGGAATGTGTTCATTTATAAAGGGAAAAGTTTCTCATATCTAACAAAACAAAACCTTTAGTCAAGTCAAATATTTGGCTTTGAAAAATTAGATCAAACAAATGTACACTTTTTACGCAAAATTTCGGAATTCACTGAAAGTATACGTGACGTTGCAATTACATAAGTATCAAAGGCAGCTACTGACACTGAAATTTTTAGGTAGCACTACAAGGCACAGAATGGATATTCGGTTGTCTTCTCTTTTCCTAATGCTAATCAACATGTTTTCATAACAAATCATAAAGCATCTCATCAATTCTTTTTATTATTACGTAAAAACTGTAAGATTTAAGAAGTACGAGAACTATTTGAAATAACAAGTTTCCATAATTAAGTTTATTAAAAGGCAAGAAAAGTAGAAAGAGGTACAAAAAGGGTTTCCTAGTGCAAATTGACAGGACGATATGACTTGTTTTTCTAAAACATAGGTAGTTTCAAAATCTGTAACATATCATTATTGATGTAATTCTGAGATTGTCCATATAATAGAATATTAATCATTTTAATCGTTATTATTATTTAAGTTCTGTCAAAGCTTCAAAATAATTTCTTCAGTACTTGTATCTTCAAAAAGAATCTCTTGCAAAGAAAAATACTCGACCTAATTTAGACACATTGTCTGAAAACATGGGTTCATGGCTTTTTGTAAGTTTTTACCATGTTTATATTAGCTATGCATATTTTTAAGTTATCCTTAGGGAAACTCTCTTTTTCATCTATACATTGTCATTAATACCCGCATTGAAAATTTTTTGTTTTGAAAGTAACTTGTTTATGCAGAAAAAAATAATTTTGCGTTTGTGTTGGAATTTGTATTACCTATGGTAGAATTGCCTCGTTGAAGCAATGTCCGTGCGAAAAAGATTGTAGAGGGCTGGCTACGGAAAATTTGTAGGAGATTTTGACTGTGAATTTACTTGCAATGCTTGTTGCAATAGCTCAAAGAACAGAAAAAGCTCCAAGAACAATTTGCTTCGCAAGAAGATTAATAACTTCACGAAAAGAAACATGTCCTTGCAACTTCATTGAAAGAAAGATATGTTCTTACAACTTCATGGCAAAAATAAATGTTTTTACGTCTTCTTAGTTACAATTATCGGTATTCGCGCCATTGGCTCAACATGATTTTAAGCCTTTCTCAAACACAAGCGCCCTAGTGCTCTTTTATTGGCGTTGCAATTCACTGGTCATTATGCAAATAATTAAAATCTAGTCAGATGAACTAGAAGTCTTTCTTCAAAATGTAGAATACCTCATTAATGCCGTCAAATTTCCAAGCCTTCCGATACTTTTTGGAAAAAAAAGCAAATACACACCACACAACCAAACAACCAAATTCTACTCGTTATGTGTGTGCGTTATCGATTATCGATTTCATTCTAAATCAGCCCAATAACTTGAATTTCTTTCCTTTATCGCGAGCTGTGCATTCTTATTTCTTTTCGTTTCATGAAAAGGGCCTACATGTATCTCTCTAGAATAATTTGTGTTATACAAGTATCTAAAGATTATGCTCTATGCCCGGAAAGTAAGGAGGTCATTACTAGAAATTCATATCTTTGTTCTCATATATTCTTTTTGACAGAAAGCTAAACTCTTTTTATCGATCTACAAGGACCTTAAGTTAAGCTCATCCAGCACAAATAGGATACAGAGCGAGCAATTCTTTTCTATTTCACATTTCTAGTGAATAGTAAATAATCACTGGATTTTCCCAGCCATTGACAATCATACTTTTTGCAACACTTGCATAAGTTTGAATTGCCCACTGTCCACGTCGACTGTTAATATTAAAAATTAGGAGATTAACAGCATCCTTTATCGTTTGATATGATTCCAACAGTGCAACGAGATACGTCACAATGCAAAATCCGTTAATCTTGGTTTAGCTTAGCAAGATTCCGTACTTACCGAAGAACGCTTTGCTAACTCTTTTGTCCCTTTTAGTTAGTCGGATTGAAGATCACGATTTCATGCAGGATATTGTATACAAGAGATAATTATAGTGAAGATTGTTTACAGAGACAAAGAAAACCGGTTTCTTATCAATCAGGAACGACACGTTTTACTTGTCTCTTACGATCAATTGTCGAATCTCATGCTGCAGTGAAGTAATAAGGAAGTTTTACTTGCAACTTATGGGCATGCTTAGCCTTAAAAACAATTTTTCCCTCAGGCATTTGGTATGCAAACCAGGTGCTTGAAAACAGGCATTCATAGTGATACTTAGCACAGCATGATAAAAGGCAACCAAGTTTAGGAAGAGAAAGAAAATGCATCTAAAGACAGACATGGTTGCTGGGGAGAGAGCAAGTTGATTGGCTGTCAAACATATGAAGCACGTAAATGCTTGTCAGCATATAGGAAAATGCATCCAATAAAGTTCCCATCAAAAGACAGCATTCTACAGCGGATTCTAATTAAAGAGAACAGATTTTGAGGAGGCACATTGCATCCAAAATTTATCTTTACATTCAAAGATGTAGAGAGCTCTTTACTTGAGAGCTCTTGAAACATTCAAGCAACGGTTACTACCTACAACGGACTGCTCTAAAACAGACTTAAAATTTGCTCCTACACCTGTCCAATATATTCAGGTTCTATTTGAAACTACATTAAAAATAGACACAATTAAAAACAGCAGTCGTTAAAAAGGTACTTTTTCTAGTACTTCATATAGAGACAATAGAAAATTTACCAGTGAAAGGCCCCTAGATCCATTATTTGCTCCGAAGAATACTAGCCAATGATCCTGTTGACCATACACTACAGTGATCAAAGAAAAAACTAAGAAAAGAAATAGAAAAGTTTTGGCTTAATATAGAGCATTAAATGTGCTAAAGGGAAAGTAATGAAAATGTGGTTTTAGAGAGTACCTGACCAGAGTCGATGCATAGCTGCCTTCGCAAAGTGAAGAAACCAATGCAGCACTTCGATAAACTTGGACTTTTACGTATATTGCAATGGAAAGCTCGTATTCAAAACTTTAGTCGAATTTTCCGGCAGTAGATAGTTTTGGCTTTATCAAAATTGGCATTTCATTACAGGCTAAACTTTGAAACGAACCACAATTAGTGTTCATATCAAATGATAAACTTTACCATAATATGATCATAAATCGCACGATAAGAAAGTTTATATCAACATCTTGATTACATATGCTTTATTATAAATGTTTTGCTCAAAGAAGAATGACATCAGTTCAAAAGCAAAACCTTTAGATGACTTTGTGTAACTAACTTACAAGCATGATTAGGTGGAACTTTTGCAAAGCAGGACATAGAACTGTCGATTTTTGACAACCAATACATGACAACTGATATTGGTCAATCAATATGTGACAGCCGATATATGACATCATATTGACAATGGTGACATATGACAAGTAACATTTTAAGTTACTTGCATAAATGACTGAAAGGCTATGTTAGCTATTCAGACAGCTCTGTAAATTGTGTCTTTATGTAAAAGCTAAAAACACAACACAAAAAATGCTGATAATCTTAATGTAAAAACGTTTTCAGACAGATTCCAGACAAAGGACAGATTCTATCAACGGACATTGACATTGTAACAATGGACGTAGGTTTGGACATAGATTTACCTGTATCAAAATTGATGAACTGGCAAAAAGTATCTTTTTCTCTAAAAGTCAAACGTTTTTTAAACAACAAGCTTGTCTAATGGAGTTTGATTTGACATTGTAATGTAAAAAACCAACAGATGCGGCAGTTCAGTTGGAACAGAGTATCTAAATCTTTCAAACTCTTCACTGACTTACTTATAGGTAAAGTTTTGTAAAGTGTCTGAGCATTCAGAGGACAGGGTATGTGGATAAGCCATCAATAGCAAATCAGAAGATTCAAACGTCTAATAAATGGGCAAATCGTCAGCTTGGATGGAGATGCAAAGTGGAATTGCTTAGGACATTTCGTTATAAAATAAAATATTTTGCAAGAAAGATCGGTAAGTGTCTCGATAAACATTTTCTCTAATTGAAGCCAAGAAAATGCAATTGATTTTGAAGAGGAATGAATGGCAGGATTATTTGAATGTTGAAATAAGATGTTTTATCTTGAATCAAAATTAGAGTTGATATTATTGATAGCAATATTTGATATTAATAATATGGATGTAAATTATCACATATCAGATAAATGAAAATACAGAGATGATAACAGGATTGGTGAGATAATTTTTAAATACCTTGGCAAAAACATTTTAAACTAATTTTTACGTCATTGAGGAGAGAACATGTTGACTGAGTTAATCAAATGATTAGCACTTTTTAGAAAAGGCCTTCAAGCACAACCGGTCTGTAGCATAGACTTGAGAATTCAGACGTATTATTGGAGGTTAGGAAACATAATTTGCCACTTGCAGACTGCAAGGTTACACTAGC
Source organism: Rhopilema esculentum (assembly GCF_057945365.1). Classification (NCBI taxonomy): domain Eukaryota; kingdom Metazoa; phylum Cnidaria; class Scyphozoa; order Rhizostomeae; family Rhizostomatidae; genus Rhopilema; species Rhopilema esculentum. The sequence continues at coordinate 5,505,180 of NC_142822.1, forward strand.
AAAGCATTAAAACTTAGAATATCACCTGAAGGCCACAAGCCTTCAAGCAAACCGATGAAAGATTAAACCAAGCAAACCGATGAAGGAAATGTGCAGTTTTTCTGCTAAAATGCGATTAAAATTAGTTTAACAGATTGAAAATAGACTACATTGCTTGGTAAAGAGTATTATTAAAACTGATGTAACCCAAAAGAAACCTGTCAACTTGGGAATGTTTCTTTACAAGGTTTTACAGCCTTTATGTGTGAAAATTTTATTATGTATACATAGCAAAGATTGAGCAACAGAAAAGTATAAAAACGCTATCGTGTGTAACTGCAAAAATTATGTATCGATAAAAAACTTATTACACCTCCATATTCAACACCTGAAAATATTACAGCGTTACAAGAGAGACTCCCGTCAATCATGCAAAAGATGGAGCTTGAAAAACCTGTACTTCATCATGGACCTTGTGAAAAATTGCATGCGATTGAATGTCAAGGGATGTGTCTTCTGATATCATTGTTAAAGGAAAAATATATTGAAATGTTTGAATTTTCAGCTTTTTTGCTGGAAAGATAAACGTGGATTGCTTGAGAGATGGACTTATTCATTATTAATAGATATGCATGTAGGTCTAAGCCAATCAAATGATATATCATTTGAGCATGCGCAGTACAGCAACTGCAACGTGCCTGAATTAAATATCGTTCTATCTTCTTCACCAAAGTAATCCTATTTTTTTTGAATTTTTTTCATTTCTTCTCATTTCTTACTCAGATTTCTTATTCATTTCTCCGCAAAATTTTTATTGACATCAAAGATCAAACTAAAAAACCAACGTGTGAATAAAAAAATTTAAAATCTGAAACCGGAAAATAAAAAAAGAAGAGATAAGGAGTGGCCATTACCACCTCAGATGGGGAGTGGCTGTGCATGCCTGTATATTTTATGGAACTAACTTGAAAGGCCAGAAAATAATATGCAACTCATCAGCCGGAAACCCGAGAGCATACGGTATCTTGATAGCATACGGTATCTTGATAGCATACGGTATCTTGATAGCATACGGTATCTTGATAGCATACGGTATCTTGATAGCATACGGTATCTTGATAGCATACGGTATCTTGATAGCATACGGTATCTTGATAGCATACGGTATCTTGTTTGATTGATACATTTTGAATCTGGTGCAGATCAAACGCTTTTACTGGGCATACTCTTATGAAAAGAATTGAAGCTTGCAGACCTTATCTCCGAGTCTTACCTGAGACCAAGATCAGACACAAAACACTGAGTCCCTTATACAAAGCTTACTGTTTCCTTACAAGAAGTTCACTTGATTCATCAGCTAATAAATGGACTATAAGTTATCATTTCAAAAGAAAAATGGGTGTAGAATTTATCCGTAACGAATGGGTATCGTTCATAAATAAAGAAGGCAGTTTTTGAATGTCACTTTCAATTGTATCAAATATGGTCATCACCTTCAGGTACCATTATTTGCCTTGACCCATTCACCGTGCGCAAACCTGTAAACAACACATGGTTGAAGCTGTTCGTCAAAACAAGGAAATCAATATTAAGTACAATCCCTAACGAACTGAGAGAAATCATCTGACACTGTCTATAACAAGAAAAAGAAAACTTACTCGAATTAATCCAAAACAGAGTCTTTGGTTGTGACTGAAGTGTTTCGGTGGGTGCAAACAAGGTTGTTTGTGCAAAGATGGTCGTTTTGTAGATCCATAGCGGCAAACACAGTCACAAAGTACATCACAGATCATGTTGAGTTGGAATCCGTAAACCACCTGCCAATTGCAAGGGCTGCTGGATGCCACCAAAATCTATGTGATGCGGAATATCCACGGGTGACAAACATGCCGCTACGAACAGAAGTGAAAAGCAAAACTCAGACATCATTTGAAACTGAAATCCAAATTTGCAGATATAAAACGATACGCTTTTGGTGTACAGAACAGGATATTTCCAAGTTATTACTCTGAGTTTCACGCATAATGCGATCATCAGACAAATGTACATTAAACAGTTGAATAGTTAAGCGAAGTTAAACATTAAACATGAATTAAAATCAACAAAATTTATGAAACATAAAATTTCGTAAGGCCAGTAGCTTTACACATTTAGTTCAATCCGTCAAATGCCTAAGGTGTTTGTTTTACCCAAAATATTTTCTGGGACCAATGGTCCCCTGAACGGATACTTTTTTCACCTATTGACGTCATCTTTTGATACGGTTCCCAAAAAACATGGTTCTTTACTAAATCTTTTTGTAAATACAGTAAAAGAAGGAGCAGAACTCGCAAGCATTGTCTTTCCTATATATGATTAAAAGAAGTTTGCTATTCATTTAGCTTACTTTAACCATATAGCCCTACTTTAGTATACATGTGTTTAGTTTGGTTACAAGCTTTGTTATACAGTATACGTTCTTAGAGATTTGAGAATACAAAAACAATAATGGTAAAGCTTAGGGTATGAAAGATAGATCGATAAGAGTTACGTTCAATTAGTGGCAAAGGATAAGTAGGAAATGAAATGAAGTTAATAAGAAAGTTTTACACAAAATTGAAAACGAATGAAGATAAGAAGACGTATGACCTAAAACGAGCAAGATTGCAAACGGCTACAGAGGGTGTCAACAGCGAAATTTCAAGCAAATTCACGCACTGAAATCTTATGACTCGTCAAGTTATTTTATCTCAGAATTTCTACTTCTACGAAGGAGCGCGACCAACAATGATGCCATTGATTCTTCGCTCATTTCGAAACAGCGAAATCACAATTGTTTCGAAACAGCGAGTTGCCAACAGCGAAATTTCAAGCAAATTCATGCAGTGCAATTATATGATTCGTCAAGTTATTTAATAGACTTACTCACTTGAAGTACATCTGATGATTTTGTATCATGGAACAGCATTTTAGAATCTCTACTTCTACGAAGGAGCGCGACCAACAATGATGTCATTGTTTCTTCGGTTTTTTCTTATCAGCATTGTAACGGTTGCAAATAAACGATATGAAACCCTGTAACAAAAAAACATTTAAATTTGATGATGTGAATAAGTATATAAAAGTTTCTTTGGCTTTTAAGTGGATTACTCTCTTTCAAAGATACACTTTATCAAGAGATATAGTTGCTATGTCAAAAGAAAGTCTTTAATTACTTCTTTTAATATTTTAGAAGCGAAAATTGAATCTAGGTCACGTTGTTGAGAATGAAAAAGTTTGTTTGAATTTATCAGAATCATCATCGGCCTGAGATACGAACGAAACTCATCAGGTCAGACCCTGGCCAGGCTGTGGTGCATGGTTTAATGTAAAGGCAGTCCATGTCATTGAAAGGTATTCAGCGCTGAGCTGGGTCACAGGGTCTTTATTTGGGTAACCTATGCCACTAACTGGGCACTGGCGGCCATACCACTTTATCTTATGAAAAATCTCAAGCACCATACGCATAGATTATATAGTTGGGTCTTTCAATTACAATATGGTCGCCAAAAATTTGGCAATTATATCTTCATCACAGCATTCATGTTACTATGATAATAGTCATCACACGGGCACAATTTTTTCTCTTCTCGGTTTTTATCCACCCAGCATCTGAAGGTTAATCACTGAGAAGAATGGGAAGTAAAATGTATTTTTGTTTCGAATGTCCCCATATCAGGATTCATATCCTTAAGGCTTTTTACAGGTGCCTATGCTGGCTTTTTACAGGTATTTCTTACCAGCATTGTAATAGTGCAATTGTTGTAGGCGTGACTGTTGAATTTAATGGTACAAGCAAAAAGTTTACAATTGTACAAGCTCAATTGTAATTGCCTAAATACACATTTAATTGTTGGCATGCCTGCACATGATTCTGGCAGATTTCACAGTGTTACGTCATTTTTGAGTTGTGGAAAGCAGTTCTTTTGCTCTTCGCGATGACTGCTGGCATTTTCGTGGCCATTGTACACTATAACTGTAACTTTTGTAACTTTGGATGTGATATTAGGTGTGCTGCCTTTGTGCACAAACCAGCCCCAGTCTCCTAGATAGTGGCCTGGTGTCAATCGTTGCAAGTTGTAGCACGCTATGCTTAGTAAAAAATATTTGCGAAAAAGTTGCCAGAAAAAATTAGACCATGTAAAACTTGCTTAAAATCACAGTGTTTGAGTAAAGAGCAAGAATTAAAATTCTAGGCAGTGTAGCCCCGGATTCACTCGTTGAAACGCCCTTACCTTTGAGTTGAAGCCAAGTCACGTCTACAAGCATTAAAAAATTAAGAAGAGAGCGCTCCTCCCCAATGATTATCTGCGGTAGAGGGATTGATTTTTCCAAAACCGTAGGTTTCCGCCATGAAATGTCGTGACAACAGAAATATTGGCCTTCATCCATGACAACATTATAGCTACACCACAGATCTGCTAGCAGCCAAAATCCTTTCCCCGTGTTATTGTATAGATTTAATAATAAAACAACATAACGCGACTTCTGCCTCCTACTGATGGACATAATGCGATTGTGCTTACCCTGCCTATCCGTTTACTCACAGTTTTGTTGCCATGTACTTAGTGCAGTTAAAGGCAATCTGTCACGACATTGATTGATTATAAGACAAAGAGATTTTTATTGTTTCCAGTCCCCCTTTAATTTATCGCATTGTAAAAAATATGGCGGAGCGCTGGAATTGTGTTTAGGCTATTGTTCCAGCTATTGTTCTCGTTAACCAATCCACAACGAGACAGATTGCCTTTAACCTGTCTCTTCATGATTTTAAAAATGCATCCCTACCATTATAACAAGGAATTTCAATGCCTCTTGGCAAACCTCTCAGACCTAAACGTAATCAAAGAGCTACACAAAACTCAAGTAACTGCTCTTTTTTTCTTTATTCATCAAAACAGATTTGGCTTAATACAATATCTCTTATTTCTATAGTAAACTATAAACCTATTGAGGTCTGCAAAGCTCATCAAATAGACAACTCCTTATAAACAGACAGTCTGACATTCAAATAACCAATCAAAAACAATTATAAACTTTAGTATCACTTTTTGTGGAACTGATACCTAAAACGTTTCTTTCTTTAGTCTTACGCCCCAACTCCAATTCCAATTGTCTTTCTGTCGACGATGATGACTTTCTAGGTTTCCATTTTCTGTTGTATATTATCCCTCATAAGAAGAACAATTATAGAGATATTCCTCATGGATAGAATCTTTTAGAAGGGAGTGTCATAGAAAGGCAGCTAGGGCTACTTTCAAGAGACCCTAACTTAAGGAGATAAGGCTTGGTTGGGTGAAATCTAAATTGAATTTTAGTTAATTGCAAAGAGGAGGCAATCCTGGACCCGGAAATATTCCTAGAAATGAAGGAAGATTGGGATTTTTTTGAAGTATTTGGAGATTGAGATGATTTAACTACCACCATCTATGGCTCCACAGAGCAACTCGGCTTCAAGTTTCGAAAAAAAGCAATATTGTCCAGACCTGATTTGCTATACAAAAGCAAACTAACGGTAATGAAATAGTTCAAATACAGGACCTTTTGCAAATTACTCGTGACCCAACTGACAATCAACCAAGACCCAATAGGCAGTGATAATTATTATCAACCGAAAGCGGTGCCTGGCATAGCCGCCATACTTAATCCATGTCAAGCTAATATTATCATAACCAGCACTTTCAGCTATGAAACATAAAAGAGTCAAGGCCAGACTTGTTAAAGACTTTGACATTCACAACCAATAGTCATTATAGTTAAATAAAACTGTTTTAATATTAAGTGAGAACAGCCTTCTACAGGTCACTGTGTTGCCTAACAAGCTACAAACTAGACTATGAGATATAACAATGAAATCCTCTCAGCCTTAATTACTAAACTGTCAAAACATTTTCAAGATGATAATTGGATAGAAAGAAGGTTTAAATAAAGAACGTTCTCTGCTGTTTACAACGGTATTCTTAAATGAGCAGCTTTGTGTAAATATTCATCACTTTTCCAAACAAAATGAACAAATTGAAGTTTTATTAGTTTCCAATAACTTTTGCTGGCTCTACACAGTGTCTAGATGAGGATTGAAGAGAGATCAAACCTTGAGTCTAAAGTAAGTAAGGTCTGAAATTAAAAAGCTCTTCTAGAGAGGATTGGAGATGAACGAGAAAGCCAGAACTTGCTTCCATTGTATACGGATTTTTATAAGAAAGTGAGGCGATGCTTAGCGCTGAGCCCATCAACTCTTTTTCTTTTTTTGGTACTAAAAACTTCTGGAAAATTTTATAAATACCAAAGTCCTGAAGAACTAATTGGTTTAAAAACCACAAATGTAGAAAAACAAATGGTTTATACATATAACATAACATAACATAACATAACATAACATAACATAACATAACATAACATAACATAACATAACATAACATAACATAACATAACATAACATAACATAACATAACATAACATAACATAGCATAACATAACAAAACATAGCATAACATAACATAACATAACATAACATAACATAATGCAAACATTACATAATGCAAACATTACATAATGCAAACATTACATAAAATAACATAAATCAACGTAACATAACTTGTTTTCTCAATATTACAGTTTTTTTATCTTAACTTACCTTTTCAAGCGGTTTCTTATATTAAAATTTATGTACTTTAAAATTTACACAAATAAAATAATTAGGTAAAATATCCACAATACACTAACAATTTGAAATTTGCAAAGTCGAAGTTTCCGAGGTTTTTCAAATTAACAGAACCAAACAAAATGTTTGCTCTGTTCAGATACTCTGCCAGACGAATTTAAAATATTGACTGGTCACAAAACAGCAAACCTCGCTACAAATTATAGGGTTACTAGTGTTATTTATTAGATAAGTAGAATGCTCTGTTACAGAACAAACTATCAAAGCCATTTGGAATAGAAAACGAGCTACTGAAAAGGTAACGATTATCATAAGGGTCTCATTCATCTCCGGAGAACAGAGAGCAAAACAACGTACCTAGGCCATGTCGACTTTTTAAGACAATTAATATCTTGTACCTGATACATTCTTAATGAACATTACAGAAATAAACTGAACATAATTGAATTTTTCTTTTCAGAAATACCGAAATAAGATGTGTAATTTCATAGTATAATATATAAGAGCAGCTGCCAAATAACTTTATTTTACCACATGTTTTGTACCTTTTTGAGGTAAACTCCCGAAATACAGATAACTGATTTATCTTCATTAATTTCTATATTTGATTACTTGTAAGCATTTGAGAACAAAGGATGGCTAAGAAAGCATTATTCATTGTTGAATTTTTGGCCTCTATATTATGTTATAAATAAATGAGAAGCAAAATTACTTATTACTTAGGGTTACAGGTAAGGTTAAAGAAAAACAAAATTCCAGAGAAGCCTGCCTGTCCAATGAATCACAAAATAAACCACTAATTTAACTCTAACTTCAATCTAACGTCAATCTTTTTAGCAATAAATGAAATATGAACAACATTGTAAACAGAATGAAACAATGCTGTTCACAAAAAACAAGGGAAAAATTTCACCAGAACAGGATTTCTTAAGGAAATTCGTCGAGCTTTGAAAACCAGAATGTCTCTGATAGACATGAAACAGAAAACAGATACATAGAAAGAAGCTCTGTACTTAAAACATCGTACTAGACAAAAGCTGTTGTCTTAATAAAGAATTACCCATGCTTTCATGGTTCTAGTCTAGCAGGATTTTGAAACTGAAGCTGAGAGGGTAAAAGTACCATACCCTGAATGTTTGGGCAAAGAATAAGCATGTAAACATGCAAAAAATTGCGTATAAATCCTAGTTAAACGATCGATTACAGTTTCGAACTTTTTCGACTGTGGTTCGACTGTCTCTCTATTTCTGTGACGCAATTGTGGGGACGCATTTGAAACCTCAAAGCACAACCCCTGTTTTACAACTCATAGCAAAGCTGGCATTAATCACAGGTTGATAATACCTCTTTTGCGAATGGTATGCTGTTCCGTATATGCATCTTTGAAGAGTAATTGCTAGGGGGATAATAAAAATTCCCTAGAATCCTAAAATGTTGTGACGACATGTTTGTTTGTGAAACCAACTCCTTCCTTCCTTTATGAAATTACTTGACCTGACGTTGCGAAAACCTGTTCTTGATAATAGAAAACACAGGAGTGCTGCATACCAGAGGTTTACAACAAAAGATTTTATGAAAAGTCTATGATACAGTACTGCATCTTAAAAGTTTTGGAGGAAATGCGTCGTTGCCTATCCTATAAACAAATTTTGCACCACCCTAGTGACATCATTCCCGTTTGTTTACTCGATTGAAATATTTTCCGGTGGAGCTGCCTAGCCTCTAATGAAAACTGATTGCGGGATCTCAGATTGTGGTTAATTGTAGAGCTAATAGATGACCAAGGATCTATCGGGCTTTCTGTTCAATAATCAATGTAACAAACCACATCTTAGTGCTAGGTGACTCTGAGAAAGCAGCGAAGATCAATTCACAAATGAAAACATCATGAGTAAATCACTGACGCCTGACAGTAACAACAGCCGTATCTCTAGTACACTCTTTAACCCAAGGAAGGAAGCACTCTAGGTCTTAGCTTCATTTAAAGAGAAAGCAGATCTATCAAAGCTAATATTTAGTTGTTTTCTTAAAAACCTGGCAAACAACTATATAATTCACTGAACATTTCACTCATCCTTTTTATTGTTATTTAGTCATGTTCAGTGTTGTTGAATATAGTTAGTAAAAATGTCCAACATTGTTTGGTGTTGCTTACCTACAGTTTAGCCAATTTGAAACCAATGAAACATGAGTTGGATTGAATAAATAGGTAGAGTTTGATCGTCTTTGCCGCCCCCCCCCCTCATTCAGTGTCGCCGGGGACCCTCAAGTTTGGTATCAATTTGGTAAAAAGTCCTTTCCATTTTTCATCCATTTTCTGCTTTTATCCACTTTTTGTCTAGTGGCTTCTTTTCCTCACCAGTTTCCCCTACATACTCACGGCATCATCCGTAGCTCGCAGTTCAAAAAGGTTCAGTGGTGTTTAGTGAAAAATTTAGCTAAGGCTTTTCCACACATTATTCAACTTTTGAACAACTTTTGAAAGTAATATACTCGCATAAAAAATTTACAACATCCTGCGATAGAAATATATAAAACATTGAACAGTTTAAATCAACCGTTTATGGATAAAAAATTTCCCAAAAATGAGTGTCCATATAGCTTAACCTTTTAATAATCATTATAATAATTTGATGTCATTGTTGTTTTGTAGTTGAAATGAAACTTGAACTTGAATTTGAACTTAAAAACTTTTAGACAATGTGGCCACATTACAATAAATATGGATTTAATACCATATCATATAGATGACGCCAAATATCGAACTCAATCCCAAACGCAAAATAAACATAACTTCCAACTAACCATATATTCAACAAAAAATTCAGGATTTTCATCGATCAATTATATTATGACCTTTGGAAGCAATACATATGCTAGACAGACCTTGAACCAACATAGTGTAGCTAGACATTGTACATACTTTTAACGAAGAAATGAAAATCTTGTTAGACAGCCATTGTGGGTTTATGGGGTTATTTTCTTGAAACTTGTGTGCACTCTTTCTCTTTTCAGCAGCTGATTCTCTGTTTAGATAATGTCACCATAAAGATAGCCAATATCAAATATGTTTTTCATTTTACATATACTTTGAAATGGCAATATATGTACTTAATATTTCATCAATTTGATATCAGACCTGTCAACCTTAAATTTTCAAAACCTGGAGATTTTAGATTTTTCCTAAAGAAAACAGGAAGATTTGGTCAAAAATAGGGAGATCACAGTAATTTATTAAGGGAATAAATATACCTGATAAAATTTTGTGCTCGGCAAACAGTTTATGACAAAAGTGATCATGAGAAGTATCTTCATAATAACCTTTAATGCTTTTTTGTTAATCAGTAAGCACTAACAAAAAATTGTTGTTGTGGGAATTCAATGTGACCATTATATCTTAATTATACCTCTGTAATAAGAAAACATACACAATGGACCTGTCCTTGAAGCATAAGTCGTACAGTTCAATTGAACATTCAGTGAAGAATTTTTCTAGACATTGAAACTGGGAGAAAAATTTTAAAAACTGGGTGACCAGGAGAAAGCAGTCAAAACCAGGAGGGTTGACAGGACTGTGATATATTTTAAAGAAACTATTGCCATTTGCATTCATAGAAGTTTTTCATGCAAGAATAGAAATTATCAGCCTCCCCCTCCCCAGCTTTCTCCCAATATAATAGACAGATGATCTTTTGTTTTTTTTTTCAATTTTGTCTAGGTGACACAGGTTTACTTGTTGCTTCTACTTTCCCATCCAAAAAAACATTTGAAGATAGAACCATTTGAACATTTTACACCTCAGAAGAAAAAGTACAACAAAGACAAGCAGAGATTTCTTAGGTTTCTGCAGTATGAGCCTTAGATTCTAAAATATAATCTATAGGCAGGGCTCTATAAGTCTGATGAGTAAGGAAAACAGAAATAATCAAATTAGTAGTGAGAATTTTCAAACATTTTGTACTTGAAGAGAGCATATAAGATCCATAGGGCAGTAAAGTTTCTGTAAACAGAGAGGTCAGTTGCCTACCTTTCCAGGTGGCTATCATGCCCTTTGCTGATCAATTATTTCAAATGTCCACCATTCCATTCAAACTTTACGATATCAGAAAAGCCCAATATCTTTTCAATGTACCAATTATAGCACAGATATTGGTAACTTTAAAATAGAAAAATTACTTGAAAATAGTAGCCAAGAACTGATTTAGGGATTAAAACCTAGAAATTCATGGTGTCTAAATCTCTATTCCAATGTGACTGTTACACAAATTATATCAGTTTATTGATCTATTGATTTTACCATATATGAGGTCCTCTTTCAGACAACATGCACTCTCAAACACACTATGGAGAAATGGGTTGTGTGAAATGCTTTAAAAATGTAAGTTTCTTCCTTATTTGATTATATTGTTTAATTTATTTGATTAAGTTCTTGATGAGACCCCTATCCTATGAGTAGGAATACTACACTCCCCTACCAAAAGTATTGCACAATCTCGAAGGAAGAGAAATGCAAAACCTTGCTTAGTGTCAAGTTTCATTTTTTACTGCCCTGGGTGAAAACGCATTGAAATAAAACAGACAAATTCTTTCCCCTCTAATATCATTTTTTTGGTTGCCCCACTTCTCAGTTTATTTACTACTGTAACACTCTTTTTGATTTCCCACAGCTCTTGTGTGGCTGCATCTAACTTGGTCAACATTTTTTTAAAAACTAAAGACCACTTCCCAGTAAATATTTTAAAGTGACTCGCCTCTCACTTGACAATTTTTCTCCCTTAGGCATGGTCTACATTTTCACAAAGAAAACTGTTTTTGCATAATTCATACAGTTCTAACTAAGTTTTCTATGGCAACAGCAAAAATTGCAAACTTTTCCCGCCGAAATTTGCTATAAAAAGTGCCTATTCCAGCTCTTTCATGCATTCAAATGTTTTGTGTCAGTCAAAAAGTTGACACCATTTTCAACAAGATGGTACAATACTTTTATCCTGTACAATTAGCTTATCAGGATTGCTTTTTGAAACAACCTCTAGCAGCAAAATGATTCATTTGTTAAAAATAATTTCATGCTTTGGAAACTTTAGTTCAGCAATATTTACAGACTTTGATTCGTGGGCTTGATAACAAAACTGAAAAATATCCAAATCTACAAACAAAGCCGATCTTTATTTCTATCTGATCAGGGTAAAGATCTACTGGGTTAAGTTTATCTAATGAGTGGAAGACATAAGGGCTGGGAGGGCTGAAACCCTGCTAATGAGGCAAAATTCATATAATTTCAGGATTTTATCAGGCTCTATCTCAGGTTTTATCTCAATGAAGCAATAATATTCGGGCTAGTAGATCCATACTACGGCTAGGCCCATGCAATGTGAGCATTTGCCTGCCTCTGCACAAAGTCGCAGATTTTGAAATTTAAATTTTACTTGGGTAACATTGATAAAGACATAAGAAATAAAACGATCATACCTTGCAGCCCTCAATGCTAGATGGAAAAATACAGAGCTTTCAACTGCATCACGTCAGTGCTGTTCCCGCCTAGGCCCGGCAAGTAAATCTTTCAAATCTGCCCTGTGCTCCCGCTCATGTGATCAACTTCTCTGATTGGATGATCTCTGCACCTCCACAATCACGAAAACACGATGAACAAGCCAAGGGTTAAAAAGCCCGAATGGCTTCGGCAAACAAACCCAAAGTTTCGATATATACTTACTACGGAAATTTATGCTAAAAATTTCTAGGGTCTATAGCCCTACAAATTATTCCCAGGGATATGTCTGGCAGTGGTTTCAAGGCAAGGATGGCTTAGCCATCGGGAGTAACCTGGAGGAAATCATAGAGTCTTTATGAAATGCCAAGAGACTAGAGACATAAAACTGCTCAATAACCTAAATTTCAGGCAGTCATATAAGCGAAAGGGTGGCAAAAAGTGGTAAATGTGCTGCCATGTTACTGTGTTTTGGGTGCCTAATTAAAGGTTTTTTAAAATCTGACCTTGAGGACCTTGGAGCATGGGAATCAATATTTAATGATATTTACTAAATGGATCTGATTTGCTTTTGGGAGACAAAGAGAACATTTTTGGAAACCAGGAGACTTCTGGCAAAAGTTAGTAGGGACATCCAAGGTCTTCTAATACTTGTTCAAACTTCTCCTCTAGGTAGCTGAGTCACAAAATACATTCTTGACACCCTCTTCAAAATTAATCCTAGGTCTACAATCAGTTTTTTTGGCAGTTCCAATTTCAACAGATAGTTGGCAATTCAGTGTATGGAAGAATTGATATCATAGCCTTAGGAATCGTTTAATAGATATGTGAAATCCAGCACTACTTCAAAGGTATGAAAGTTATCTCTAAAGTAACCTTCTTACCTCTATACCTCTATAATATTAATGTTTGTCAACATGTCTTAATACCCCTTTTAAGCAAAATTACACCAAATATTATTTTCTTGAGGGCTGTTGGCTACAATGCTTGCAAAAAGTCTTTGTGCACTATGCTAAAATTTTAAATAACAACAGTTTCGAAGCTTTAATCTAATCAATGTAACTCTATCAGCTGGGGTAGGTAATAGGCTTTTCAACCAACATTGTTTTGGGGAGAGGGGGGATATTTCTTAAGGCCAGAAAATTTTATTTTATCAAAATCTTTTTCAACTGCAGGGTGCCTCAAGGATTTTCGGCAAAGATTGTAGCCTGTTAATGCAGCAGTATTCCTTGTGTGAAATTTATTGTTTAAGATTGTCGCAGGTCTAGTGATGTCTTAAAACTAGTTGATTTCAACTTATCCAATCCAACTTTCTTGATTTTTGTGGAATTGACAATGAATGGTGTCATAAATAGTTTGTTTTTGTGAAATAATCTTCTTTGAAAGTCCTCACTTTTTAGATCAAAGCTTAAAAATAAGTTGCAATCTGAAAAATAGAATTTAATAGTAATGCTTAAATCATTATGACTGACACTAGATGGAAATAAAATAAATCACACTTGATCAAAACCAATTAATCTTTCCTGCAAATTTTGTTTACATTTGCATATAATCATTTATCGTTTAAAATTTAAAATCATCATTTAAAATCAAGTTTTGCTACAAAAAGTGATAATAAGACAAAACTTTCTTCTTGCTAAATTCCTGCAAATCTTTGATATAAATTTGAAAGCTTACAAGAATAAAATCAGTCAATAGGTTCCCTTGATCTTCTTGTTAAAGATAATTGAACACAAAAAGCAATACAAAGTGCCACTGCTGAGAAAACCCCAAGGATGATAAAAGCACTACCTGAGAATATGGCAACAGTGCCCCTGTAGATGCTATTTGACATGACATTTCCTAGCAATGCACCAAATGCATCAAGGAATTCAATTGCTGCTAAAATTGATCCATGTGAATCACTTGGTACTTGCTTGGTTATAAGGGATCTCAAACTACTTGTGGCCACACCAATTCCAATGCCACTTAGTGTTACTATGTAAAGCATGGTCTTTGAGGTTGAGAGAGCAAGTAAAATGTAATTTGCTGTCTGACTCAGAAGTCCAATGATTATCATTTTATTGTCAGCTAATTTAAAGCATCTCACTGCAACTTGAGAGAGAAGAACAGCTCCAATACCCCTTGTGACAGAGGAGAAGGCTAGATAATATCCTACTTCTTCGGGTGATAAATTGAATGGTCGATGCTTAATGAATAAGACAGTGATAAAAATTTCCCCTGCTAATGCAATTATAACAATCCAAAAAGCAGCAAGGAGAGCTATCAGCAAACCTTTTGACTTCCTCTTCCTTATCACAGAAAATACTGTGTATATATGGTTCAATGGATTCAAGTGATATGCTATGTTGTGCGTTTTTTTTGTCCTTCTTTGCCTCCCTTTGCAAATTATTGGCATTTCTTCTTCTTCATTACTCTCACTCCCATTACTTTCATTCTCACTTCTTTCTGAAGATGCAACACTTTCAGGAGCAGAGACATCATTCTCATCACTTCTTGAAACATTTTTAGGATTTGGTAAGAAGAAGGCCACATTAACAAACATAAGAGCACTCATTGACAATGTAGAAATGAAAACTGCACCGAAACCATAGTTTTGAAGCAAAAATCCACTAGCAAGCCCAGCAGGAGCACCGCTAAAAAACATAATGCCTTCAATGATTGCCATTCTCATTGTGCGTTTTGAGCTTTTCTCTGTAATATCAGCCATATATGAGTAAGCAATTGCATATGCCCCTTGAAAATCTCCAAAAATTGACGTTGTTATTGCACCTATTACGAGATATGCTGGGGGACTTGAAAAGAACTTTGTAGAATTCAGCAGATAGACAATACTCTGAATGCCAAAGAAAATTGGTGGAATCAATATGGCTCGGTTGCGACCAATTTTATCTGCAATAGGACCCCAAATTAGTACAGTGAACATGCTTGGTAAAAGCGTTGCTAAAAGTAGAATCAGGACCCACATTGAAGATGCTTCTTGAACAGTGTCTTGTTCATGTTGATACCGTGAGCTTGTTAATTGTTTGCAGATAGTGGAGTTATACTTTCCAAGGCAGACTTTCTCCAGTACGAGCTGTGGAATCGTGACTATATTTACAGTAAATATGAAATTTAGCAACATAACATACGGTTCCGTTGTTATAAAGGACATATTGCCACTCGGTATAAAAGTATTTTCTTTCCAGGACGCAGAATCAACTTCCTCACTCGCTAATCTAACGCTGCAAAAAATTCTGTAGGATTTTAAAGCTTGTCTCGTTCTTGATTGATATCCAGGAAACTTAAACGAGGCCCAAACAATACGATAATTTTGAACGAAAGTGAATCCCATTAAATATGAAATTATATGAAATTACTTTCTCCCATTGAAAATTATTTGACATGAAGCACTCTCAGATTTTTGTGTTATTTTTCCCAGCCCTTAACTAGATATCTAATTTTAGCATAATATTAGGAAAGATCATAGGATTTATCCATAAAGATGGATTTATCCTAGGGTTTTTCAAAATTTCGGAAGTACTCCAATCTCTAATTTCTTGACACGCACGACATTAGACCCTTCTTTCTATCTTTACGTTTAATGAATGAAGCATAGCTTGGATTATGCATTACTTTTTCACTTCTCAAAATCATGAGTTACCAACTGAAACAAGTAGAACTTTTATGACCTCAAAGTTTATTATGATTACGAGTTCGCGAAACGAGTTTTTGGATTCCATTAGGATTAGGGGGTTGCAAAAATGTTTCCTTGCTAGTATATTCATAGCATTCCAAATTTCTCTCCATTTTTAATGAAAAAGCACTAACCGAGTTTTCTTCCCGTGCACAATAACATCATTTATGTATAGCTATCGTAAACTTAAGTTTCTTGATTAACTGTTCTAGTAAATGAGCCTTCAAGGAGCTATTCTCATTTTTGAAAAAAAAAATCTCGACTATGATTCCGTGCACGTTTATGGGGTTTCCAAGGCAGAAATCAACAATTAGCGATGTCAAAAAGATGTGCAAATAATGGTAAATCATTCTCTATTTGAGTTAATGATTCTGTTCTAAATAAAATAGAGTAGTTAAATTTATCTATCGATACAGAAGTTAAAGAAAGACATCCAGTAGACATTTTTCCAAAGAGCTATTTCACTTAATCGGCTTCAATTTTTTTTGTTGAAATTAGCAGTTTTTCATCACTGAAAATAGCCGTATAGGGGTTAAAAACTCATGTCTTTTTGTAAAGCTCGTTGTTCTTAAGCTCAAAAATTTTCATGAAATAGAGGATTTTGAAGTTTTTTGATATCTCTTAAAATTGTTTACCTTGAACACAGAATTGAAAATACTTCTATTGAAAATTCCACAGAACAACTCCCTAGATTCCAAAATTTTTTCAAACCGAATCAACAATCAGAAACATTCATTTCAAGAGGCAGCAGAAAAATGAATAAGTGCTCACATTTTCCAGTGTAGTAGAATGAAATCTCTTGCATAAATTCAAACTTATCACTCGAAGAATCACTTTCTCTCAACTCCTAACAAACTGTGTCTGTAGTTTACTGTTTACATACATGGTTTTCTCTGAAAGAGAGATATCGGTAAGCTGGCTCGTAATATTTCATCGGTCCTGGAGAGTTAATGGGTTCTTTTATGCAAAGCTGATATAAAAAGAATTTATACTTTCCATGACTTCCCTTTATACATCAAAATTTTTTGGTATTTGCAAAGTTTTAACAATAGGCCAATAACCCAGGACATCATTGGAGGCAAGTCGTCTATAAACACTACAGATTCCTTTTGAGTACTGGCGGTTAGATTTAGAAAATTTAACGTTAGTCTCCCACCCCCTCCACCCCCTTGCAATTTTCCTACAGGTAGGCCAGATTCCACTCTATATTTTTATGATGTAAATAATGACAATTTCCTCATGTTTAATTCAATAATTAATATGGAAAATTATTTCAATAATAACATATACCATTCATCATTGGTATTATTCAAAGATTTTGTTTTTAAATCCCATTTCTTTGAGTGTCAAAGCCACATTTCACACTGATGCTCCACAACAAGAGATTAAATCTTGCAAGACGTATTTAGCAGTGAGCGAAAAAAACAAAGTTGAGTAGCTGAACTTGATTTTTATTTATATGCAGCTTATTCCTTAAAATGACATTACATCTAAACAATTATTTAATACACGAAAACAGCTATGATAGCCCACTTTTGCAAAGCTGAATGCTCGTATCTTGAAAAAAAGTTAAAATAAACATTAATTGTCAAAATGCCTCACTATTTTACGAGGAACTTTGAAAATGATTCCCTTTCAAATTCTTACAAAGCAGCTAATTTCAGCAAGGCAAACGTGGGCTTGTACAAGTTAGGATAATTGCGTAAAAAGCATGTAACAAAGAGTATAGCTAATCATATCTTATGAAGTCTTATTCTTAGAGTTTTTAAAACAATAAATCGTAGAAATTGAAGGGGAAATCGTTTCTTTCATAATCTTCCTTTTTTCCCTTGTAGTCTCCATCACCACTAGCAAAATCGTCCTTGTCTTCGTCTTCCCCTTTAAAAAACTTTGACCTACAAGAAAAAAGATCAACCATTACAGCTAGGCCTTTGAGAGCTGAAGTAGATGTGACGCTAACAAAAGTAAGAAGAATTACCTGATTCCTCCATTGCCAATTCCGCAATGGCCGATATAGTGCTCAACGTTTTGATTTTTCATAAACATTTCTGGTCAAAAAAGGTCAAGGCAAGGTTAGCAAGCTCACAAAGTTCCTACTTGATGAAGACTTGTAAATGCTAACAAGATTTGAAAAAATCCTTTCACGGTAGTTCTTTAAAGATATCTTGCGAAAAGAAACAGGAATATTTTGTCCTTATAAACAAAGACATATTCAACTACTGGGTAGGTAAAGGTCACACGGCCTCAAACCATTTTGATTCAGTCAGTGAATGAAGTTTAAGTATACTGTTTAGATATGTACCAACCAAAGTGATGGGCTGAACGATACCCAAGCCAAAATTTCATATCAAGTATAAATTTCATTCCATACTTTTTCATATTCATTTTTGCTGGAACTGGCTTAGTCATTCTTTGGAAGGGCTCGTTTTAAGATAGGATTTGACCACTGGAAAGTCTAATGCCCTTCCCGACACTAACGGTTTGTTGCCTCAGGCGATAAGAACTAGCACTCTAACCGGTTTGGTTCCGAGTTGATCATTTTACTTTCTGATTGCTGATCCTTTTTCTAAACATTATACAAGGTTTTAATATGAAGCCCGTAAAGGACCCAAATGTTTTACCTGTTTTTGCAAGGGCAGTTGCATTCAATTGGCAGACTGACTGGCAACAAGTGGTCAGTAGCAGTGGCCAGTGTGAGTGGCTGTCCTGACACCAGCTGACCGTGCAGTTGTGAAGATTCATTCTTTGCAACACAGATAACTGGAGCTTTCAGGTCTTCCTTTGTTTTTGTGGTGCATTTGGTCTGGCATTGGGGCACTCTTATTTTGGTCAGGCAGTACTTGTTCTGTTGCTCAACCTTGATGAATTCACGTCTGAAGTTGCATTCTATGAAAGGGCACGAAAAGATGTTAAAGGAGTGACTGAGACGCAAACGAGTTGTTGTTTTAAAAAACCAAAACATCAGGCAATACAAAATATAAGATATAAAAGCATTAGGCATATAGGAAAATGTACCGTACCTCCCTTAGCGCATTTTCTTCCTGGGACAATCCAGCTGTTTCCAAAGTGGCGTTCTTCATAGAATGCAAGCTCTGGGTCGTACAGTTTTGGTCGCTGTACGTCACGGATTAGCTTTCCTTCTGGTGTTCTGAACTCAAACCTTTGTTCCCCGTTGAAGTTTCCGCACATTCCGCAAACTTTGCCAAACAGCATTGGGCCAACAGTGGTGTGAACCTGAGAAATTTTATAAGAAGTAAGAATGACTTGGTTCGTTAAATCTGTTACTGAAAATCCAAACATTTCACTTCCTAGTGAGGTAGATTTTCAAGACTGTCTAACTGTCTAAAAGAAGACGATAGTATTAATAAAATAGGCACAAATTATAACCGTTCACTTACTGAGTATCCATTTCGGAGTAAAACAACAAGTCCTGTTTGTCGATGCCACAGAGACATTGATTTGATTTCGGGTTCCCAAACAATGACTAAGCATGGTTTTCCTTCTTTCTGAATCTCGTATTTATCATCTGCCAAAGATATCTGTTTGCCATTTATCTGAATAAATTGAAGAAAAACCATTTATAAAAGTGAACGACGTTGGAATTGATTGAATATTGCATAAAGTCGTAAACTGGGGTTCCTTGGCATCGTGTAGATCAAAGGACAACAATTGTTTTCACTGGGGAAGTTACATGGAATAGAGAGGTGAAGAATTTCTTTATAATATCCTTACTGCCGAATTATGATATAGATTAAGGGGATTGAGTCATGGTAAATAGAACCTCTCTATTTAAGAAGCACCTGGAATATGGCAAGACGTTCGGGTTCATTTGGGATTCAAAGAAATTTTTGAATTCAACTTTTCTATTATTGCATAGTCTCTAAACTTTGATATACTAAGCACTTCATGTAAAACAGTCGTAGAGAACAACGTTTAGGCCACCAAAATGATTTTCCGTTGAATTTCTTTGCTAGCATTGGCGCAAAATCATGTCTTTACCCATTTGTAGCAAACATGTCAAGTATCATCTTATCTAAGCATGTATATAGAATCGTTATAGCGTTAATATGCAGAATAATTAATATAAACTACAGTTTTACTGTGCATTCATTATCAATTGTTGATAAGTACCCTCTGTTGTTTTTATGCTTTGATTTTTATTTCTATGTTTGTAAAACTGCGTCAAGAATTTTACTCTAGGATTCATATTAAACAATATTTCGTCGTGTGTTTATTAAAATGTAGAACATTTTATTCATGTTCATTGTAAAATGCCTTGATAGCTAATAAATTTTCCTAGAAAAAGCAATGACCACATGTTTCGAGTGCTGAAATAGTTTTATTTTCAGTCAAACGTATCTAGAGATTGGATTTTGTTTTCGCACTTGAATAGACTCTCGTGGCATTTTTGAAATTTCGTTACGGGACCAGAGTCCAAAAAAGTCCTTAAAGGCATTGAGTCATGGTAAATAGGCTCTCTCTATAGGGGTCATTTGGTTTCAGCGTGATCGCTGCTGTTTCATGTGATATTTGCATCCGTTGGTGACAACTTGCTATTGATGGAAATTGTTTTGTCAATCAGTACGAGGTGAGTTCATGTGACCAGTTCCAGGTCAACCAATAGCATGGCATTCATGAAAATCATGACTCAGCGGATTTTGGCACTTAGGGTATACCCAATCCATTTTATCACGACTCGATGCCTTTAAAGAAGCAATCTCATAATAAAATTATCAATTCCCTTGTAGCAATGATACCTTTACAATTGGCTGGTCAGTGTATTGTTTGCCAGGAATAAATTCAATCTCGTAGGTATCAACAAGAGTGGTGACTTTCTTGCTCAATGATCCCTCTGGTCCAGACGTAGCTGCCAAAACCATCAACTGTGTCATGTTTCTGTAGCAGCTGCGCATGAGCACCTGGTCACAACCTCGTTTCATTGTATAATTGTAAACCTTCTTATCATAGGTAATGAAGGTAGAGTTTCTCTGACGGCACCAAGCTGAAAGCAAAATAAGGAATAATTGAATTTATGCCTCTGCCTGAGCGAGTGCAGATTGGTGTAAAAGATGTAACAAGCCTTTCTTCTAAAATCACTACCATAAGGCGAAGAACAAACAAATATTTCCATAAAAATTTGGAGCAGTTTACCTGTGTTTCCGCCCCAAGTGAGCTTAGTTACAACTGGGATGTGTTTAGACCCTTTTGGGAGACTGTTTGCAAAGGAATTCATCTTGATTTTTTCCCAAACCCAAACTTCAGTTGGTGAGACAATCTTGTAAGTCAAAGTATCATTGCTTGTAAGCAGATATTGCAAGTAGGTTGTGCCATTGATGGTGGCATTAAAATTCCATCGGGTCAGGTTCTGATATCCCGTCATGTTGCTGTACCAGTAGTCACTGGAGTATCGCAAGATTGGTCTCACAACAAAGAGATCTGTGTACCACAAAGCTTGGCGCCAGAAACTAGGGATGCCTTCAGTGGTGAAGTTGTATCGGAAGGCCATTTGGTGGCGTGGAAGCTGCTTTGGAGCAAGAAAGTCGGCCTAAAAAGCAAGTTTTCTTTGCTTAAAACTCACTCGGAAAAAGAAAAAAGGTTCGATAGTGATTCTTACGGCCTAAATGCTGAAGCAGTCTACCCAGTTCCAAAACAATCCTTTTTCAGTCAAAGTAAAAACTTCACGCCCTGATAAAAAGAATATAACATCTAAGAGAGCTAATAGAATGCACATACTTTGAGATGGACCTTCTTGCATTCCTTGTCGTCAACACTGACTCTTAGTGAGTAATTGTCAGGTTGGAACTGCTCATCATAGCAAAGTTTCTTCATTCTCAAGAGCATTGGATCAGATGGGGTAACTTTCAGCTGGAACTTATTGTCTGTTCGTCGGAAGTTGACATTTGCAGTGATGGTTTTGGTTGTTCCCGTCAATCTTGTGACAGATTTGTATGTCCATTCATTTGTTGTGTTCTTGACCAAGGTTATACGAGTGTCGATAGAAGAAACTTTGGTGGTGTTATCGGGTCTGCAAGTTACTCTGAACTTTGATGGACTGCATAACAAGCTAATTGGTGAGCGGGCAATGCTTACTGGGAAGTATCCGTGCAAGCAAAGGTTGAAGCCCCATGGCTGGCCAATGCAGGAGCGCTGTGTTGCCAAAAGAAGTAAGTTACTATCTTAAGACGATCAAGAGGATCAAACAAGCCAGAAAAAATACTAAAAAATATTATAGATGGATGAATGCAACAAAAATTTCTTACGTTCGAGTACGAGTATCTGTCGAGCAGGGTTGTAAAGTTTGTTTGACGTTCAGTGGTGAAGTTCAGTGCTTGTTGTCTCTTGGGAGTTACGCAGACTTTAGGGGCATCTGTCAGTGCAAGGTAGGCCATTCTCACATACTGCTTTGATGGCTCGATCTGCAAAAAAGCAAATGCATTATAAATACTCCATCAGACGAGCCGGGGTTGTGATTAAAAAGAAAAGGCTTTTCTAATATGCATTTTTCATCATCTACGGCATGAAAGTATCGCTAGCTTACCAGTTCTCTTTCAATGTACTCTTCTCCGCTGATAATAACTTGCTCTTGCATGAACAGGCTTCCTGCATTTTTGATTTCCTGTATTTCATCTGATGATGGCAATCCCCAGCCTTCTGGAACCTTCTCTAAATGCACGAGAGCTTTGATCAATGTGTTTTGCAAGTTCTCATAATCTACAATGAAGTATTTTCCATTTGAGGTTGGCTTCACAAACAGGCATGGCGACTTCTTTGACATGACAACGTAACCCTGGCCTGGTACATACAGGCTGATGATTCTTCGGTTCACTCCGTGGAAAATAACCTTGAACTTGAATGGCTGTGGTTTCAAGACGATTTTGCCATCTTGCACAGACAAGTACTTGCCAGTGGTTGTTCGAATGACCCATTCCTCTGCTCTGCAATGGCCTTCACAGGGTTGCGTGACATTGATGATTTGGACCTTGGTATTGGAAAAGCAACATTACTTTTGATTGATATGGGAGAAAAAGAATGCCCAACAAAACTAATCAAAACTAACTTTGTTATTTTGCTACTCATTTAGTATAAAAGCATAACTGAACTTTGTCCTTACCCTGCCAAATTGATCTGGTTCGAAATCCAACTTTCGCATTGGTTCCTTGGTTGTCTTGATGTAATGATATGCCTCCATGTTGAAGAAAAACACTTCTCTCATATCCTTTGGCATTTTGCATTGCTCATTGTATTCTCCAGTTTTGAGGTTATACTTCATGGAGCCTTCCATATGTGTTGACATATTCATGACTTTCCTGCACTGAGCACCAACTTCGATGAATGGCAGGCTATACTTAATTGTTCCTCTGACTTCAGCAAGAGAGCTAGAAGAAGTCAAGTTTGTTTTTAATCAAATGGGTTCCTGCAAGAAGTAAGAATGTGCTTAATTTTCTACGTGTAATATTTGTAGTTCGAATTTCTTTAAAAAGGCATCTTTGATCTATATTTATTGTACAGAATGGGCTTTGCGATTCCTGTCAAAAAGATAAACAGCTGTAGAACATCTTACCTTACTTGCTGGATTCCAGAAATTTTGATTTCTTGCAATTTTTTACGGATCAGAGAGATTGGTGACTTGATTTCAGGGGTTGTTTCAAGTTTAATGTTGGTCCGCAAGTATGGCAGAGCCATTGATGTCATGTTGAAAACCAATGGGACACCACAAAGTGATGGGACTCGGTAAATAGCTTCAACCAACATGAAGGGCTGTGAGGGAAACAAATAAAATAAAGATGCAAAAATCTTGCAAACGGTCAATAACTATACACGATGGGCTACACTAAAAAGGTCTCTGTGTAAAGAAAACATTCAAAGAAACGAATTCTGATTTAAAGATAAAAACCTTTAGAAGAAGAAGATAGAAATAATTAGTGAGTACCTGTGACCACATCCAGGTTTTTCCTTCCTTCAGCTGCTTAAAGACCTCAAGTATCTGGGGTAGGTGTGAGTACAGCTGCTCAGTAAAGTCACTAGTCTTGTTCAATGTGATGTTTTGAACACTGACCAACTTGTCGAACAGCCTCAATCTTCCTTCATAAAGAAGTTCCTCTGGGTCTTTTGGAACATGGAAAGTCTGAAAAAGAACTTTTTAAACTCAAACACATTTTACAGGAAGTACAAAGAATTAAATTAGGCTAAAAATTCAGTATACAAAAAACCGTTCGATTTGAATCTAAATGCTATTCATTTTCAGTTTTCATAATTCACTTTTTACTTGTGTTGTGAGACAGTCAGAACAGCGTGTTACGAATCATGGGCTATAGAGCAGAACTTGCACAACGTTGGGTAATCGTCAACGTTGTACAGTAAAGATGGAAATTGTAGATATAGAAAGAAAGTACCCTTTGGGTAATATCATAAATCTTCTTCTTGATTTCGCGCAGCTCTTCTGGTTGTGGCTGGATGTATTCTTGCATTGAATGGATGAGCCAGTTTATATAGTCCTGGATGCCTTGCATGTACATTACAGACTAGGATAAAATGGTACTTCAATTAACACTAAGATTTGTAACAACTTGATATTTTTCTTTGAATGAGCATACCAAAACATAAGCTGACACCGAATATCTTTTTGATACAACTGCGGCTGCCATAATACAAAATAATTAGCAAGAAGTCCTAAACAGCAAAAAAATACGATTGCATCATTGACAAGTCAAAGAAAATCTATGTAAAAATTTGAAGCATCTTTGGCATGAAGCCTCAACCACAAAAGGGTGAAATGCCCTCTCCACCAGTATGTATTAAGAGATTATAGTGCTCTCCAGACATTTGAGGACGCTTATAAAAGCATTTTCTAAGCAGTCTATAAACAACATGTAGACATCTTTGAGACACTTAAGAAATCTATCCAGACATCTTTCCTCTACAAAAATAGGTGACCTTCATCAATTCCAGGAAGACGATCCAGCTGAATTTAAATTAATGTGTGAATGACAATCTTCTGGCACTTTCGTACAAGATATCGAGCCTCGATTATTTGAAATAGAAAAGAGACCTTCAGTACTTCTGGTTCACAGATAGTCCACCCAAAAAGGCCAGGAAGGACTGGTTAAATAACAAAAATGATTTAAAACCATTTGTACTTAAATATACTGGGTCCTACGTAAATCGTTCCTTTGTGATAGGAGCTTATTTCTACTTACATCAAAAACCTCGAACTTCCTTCCGAGAATCGATGCTCTAAGTCTAGCTTGAGAGTATCTGGGGATGTAGCTGTTGTTGTTTGCAATCCAACTTCCTTCAAGTTCGCTGGCAAGGTTGAGTCTTTGGTTTTTCAGTTGGCCGTTCATGTGAAGACTGCGGTACTGTGCCATTTGAGAAGGCAAGTACAACTTGGTGTAGAGCTTCAGAACTGATTTGCATGTGTGACGACTGAAAAGTAATATGGATTATGCCAGATCTCTTAAGTCAAGATTTGAGCTGAAGTGATTTAGACAAACAACGATTGTAAGAACACTTAAAAGTCTACAGTACTACAGACAAACTGTACACAGACTTTGTGTACAGTTTCAGTACTGATTTGCATGTGTGACGACTAAAAATTTATACGGAATAATTAAGCTAGATCTCTTAAGTCAAGATATGAGCTGAAGTGATTTAGATATTCAATGATAAAATAGACCCAAAACGTTGTAAGAACACTTTAAGGTCTATCAATTTGAAACTTTCTTCAATGGAGATACCTAGCAATTGATTTTTTATGTTTTGAATACAAAAGACATTGAGATGAATATCAAAAAAGCAAAACTCACATAGTTCTGTTGTATTTGATTACTGATTCACTGCATTGAGTGAACAATTCATGGGCAAATTTCCTGATGTTCAAGCTTGGCTCAACATAGATCTGGCGGGCACAAAGCTGGATAAGGTGTGGATGGGGGTTCTCCATTATTACCGAGAGAGCAAGAGTGCGCATCTGGCTGTCGTATTTGAAATCACGGAACAGCCTTAAGAGCACAATTTGCACCCTTCTTGGTGACTGTCTGATGATTGGCCTGAGGCAGTTAATGGCGTGCATTTTGACACTGGTTGGCACTTCGGGATGGAATATGATGCTTTCAAGGGCAGCCAAGTAGGATGGTCGTCCATGATTTTCAGCAATCGACACAACAGTGTGAACAGTAAGGCCCTTGATCGGCTGGCAGTTTTCAATATTCTGGTAGCATTTTGGCTTAGATATCTTTTGCAAGGCGTCCCTGATTGCGTTCTCAACCCATGAAGTGCAGATTGGGTTCACTTTGCAGTATCCTTGGGCAATGTTGCTTGAGGTGATCAGGCAAGCTTTTTTAAGTTGTGCATTGATGGAAATTTTTGGTATGCTGCAAAACTTTTCCATTTTATCGACAATTGAACGTGTGGGCTGACCAACAAAACTTATTCCTATCAAATAGGATGTAATGTGCTCGTCTGTAAGCTTTTCCACTTTTGTTCGCATGAACTCCAGGCATGTCTCTGTATGGCACATCCTCATACTACGTACTAACCAGCTTCTGTTGATAAGAAAAAAAACTAATTGAAGTGTTAGTAAGAAACGAATGTTTACAAATATAACATATTGAATTTGTGGCGGCTAAATGACGGTAATAAAGGTGATTGTTTTAGCACATCTTCACTCACTCATGTTTGAGCTATGTCGCAACTGCACATCTCTGGAAATATATGCAGTATAAAAACCCAAACATGACATATCAAATCGTCTTGCAAGCAAAAGTAAACGTACAGAAGCAGCTAGTTAGGTGACTGATAGCAAAATCTTATTGTATCAAAAAATGATAACAGTAGTGTTGACAAATATTTAACTTGAAATACTTCTTAATTTTACAAATTTTATAATACTTTTAAAATAACGTCAACTAGATGTTATGGGGCTGATGAGAAAAGTTTAACACTTAACGAATATATTTTCAAACTTAAATTGATTCAAACAATAATCTATATAATTTTTATTCATCAAGGTTACTTGAGCGAAAGATGGTGATATAGGCATCAATAGGCTTAGACTAATAAGAAATCCAATAAAAATTTATTGCAAAATCACATATCGAGATACCCTTAGAATAAACAAAAAGATAAGGAATTTACAAACCTGGAGTCTGCATCTGCACACTTTGCAAACACTCCAGACAACGTGACGAGATCACACATTCTCAGGTTGTTGACAACTTGCATGAAAATGGTTGAGATTTCAGGCTGAAGGATTACACTCTGGACTGGCTTTCCCTTTGGAATCAATGATGAGAATCTTTTGATAGCGTTGCAGATGTAGGTTGCTTTGTTGTCCCGTTCGCTCTGTGAAAGTGGTGGGATAACCTCTGGCTTGTGAAAGGATGGCATTTCCATCATTAGTTTTCCACGTTGGTTCCATGCTGTATAAAAAAGAATCCAAATTTGTTCAAACTTCATGAAATTCAGTACTTAGTTAGGAGTACAAGAGTATTCAAAAAAAAAATAAAGCAATAAAAATATGGTTGAGATTGCTAATCACGACTAGATGAAAGGCCGCCATTAGTAGTGCAACTAGTTTTAAAAAATCTGAGGTTATCCTCACCGAAATGATGTGGGTATTCGCTTTCAAAATGGCTGACACCTTCTTTCAAGAGAACAAGTCTTTGAACCGATTCGGTTGGGATCCCCTCTTCTTGTTTAGAGAATGGGTACAGAACATAGACACCCTTGGCAGTGACACCTTCAATCTTGAATTGGGTTTCAGTTCCAGTGATGTTGTACTTGATCGTTGCTGTTGTCTTCAGTGGATTCTAAAGCATAAAACACATGAACAAATGTCATTCATATTGCACGTGCGCTCTAACCAAAGCTCGTTCTTACCAATGTGCAGAAAGAAAAATTTGCGATACAAGTATAGATTAATTTTCAATGATAAAATAAGATGGCATATCAACAATACCCTAATGTTGTAAAATATTACGAATAGACTTATTAAGAGTATCTCAACGAATAGAAATTTAAGTGCAAAGAAACATAATACTAACTGAGTCCTGATCTGGGTTGGTTCCTTGCACATTTTTGTTGTAAACGTCATAGTTCAAACCAGTGCAGTTCTCAAAATCAATGGTCTTTGTGAAATTCATTCCAATTCTTCTTCTGACTTGGCGAGCATCAACAACTTCAAAGTACTTGTGGCTGTAGGATGTCTGACAGATACCAAGAATTGTGGCCTGAAAGCAAAAATGTCGTTTACAAAAAGAATTCTCACCAGCATGGTCTTCGGAAGCAAGGGGGGAGCCTTTTAATAATCTCCCAATTGTTAGAAACTTCCTTGAAAGAGAGTTCTGAATAAGAAGCAACTAATCTCTAGAAATTTGAGTTTCGTTTCGACGACCTTGCATTCTGTTGCTTATAATATTTTGCATCAAATTCTGTTGATTGCACAAGATGATTATTTGGAGACAAGGAAATAAAGAGATTTTGATAAGGATCTTTTGAAGTTTTACATGGAGAGTTTTCGACATATCTAATCAAGAACTTAGATTTCTTCAACTTTTTTGGTAGAGCATTCCATAGAGAAAAACATGAGACAATCGAATTTATTATCAGAATATAAAATAACCCACCTCTTCTTTGTTGAAGAAATCTTTGAGACCGGTCTCTTGATCCTTGCCTTGGACATCAACGCTCAACATATTGAGGATACCTTTCTTTATATTTACAGACCAGGATGGGTCGTCTTCTGGTGCAAAGACTTGCTGTACCAGTCCGTTGGTGTAGCCAAATTTGATTGGCTTCATCAGGTGTGGGCGGCTCACTTTGGTGCTAAATTCTGAAAACCTTTCATTTACCCCACTCATGTTTTTGGGGTCTGAAAGGCATTCGTAGATGCTGATGTCCTTGACCTACAGAACGAAAAAAGGCTTTGGATTATATTTATTGCAGTAAATGCAACGACTTGCCTAAAACACAGGTTGTCATCCTTCAAGCAATGTTGTTACGTATGACATATAGTGCCTCATTATTGTGTAACTGATTCCAATAAGAGTTAACTCTGCAGCTACTATGAAAATTGCTTATTTGTATTCAATAAACGCTTAAGCAAAAAGGCGTGCTAAGGGCAAGGGTTATAGCTTGCTATTCGAAAATACCAATCCTGGCTTACATTTATTTCGAAACAGTGAATCGAAAAACTCTCTACACATGACGCCATAAATTTCAAAAATTTCAAAAAAGGTTCTGTAAAGACAATTTTGCGATTTTCGATTTGTAGTAATTGTTTTAGTGTAGTAGTATTTTGAATAACTGGGTTAGCATTAAAACAGTCTTGAAAACGCAACTATCCTTGAAGCAGCTTATACTATTAAATAGATTCAAATAAACCTCTTGCAAAACAAACTACTTTAAATTGCTAATGTAATTTGGTATATCTTAATAAAAACTACCGTCAGAATAGCTTTTTCGTTCTTCATGATGTGCAGCTCAACTGTTCCATTTATATGGATCTTTGCCACGTGTTTCTCCAAATTTGGGACAGCTGAAGGGTACAGGAATGCTTCGTAGTGATAAACATACTTTCCTTGCTCCTTGTAACCACCTGCCAGATAAAAGAGCGATTGTGAGCGTTTTCTTTAACATGTACTTTTATCATATAAAAAAGCAAATAACAAATCAAATTTTGCATTTTTCTTCAGAGAAACGAGACCTTAAATTATAATTCCGCTGCTGATAACCCCAATTCCATGGCAATACGAGACATTTTTTAGGCTCATTCTGATTATTGGCTTTATATACGTATGAGACGAACATTGCAGGCCTGAATACAGAACTAAATTCAACACGAACGAGAACCATCTATACAAATAGTTGTAGAGAAGGCTAAAGCGGTGGTGAGTTGCGGGCTTATTGGGCTTAGCTCCGAAATAATTTCAAAATTTATTTTAAACAAAACTGTGAAACAACCTGGTCTTGGTTTTTAGCGTATTTGATCACTGGAACATTTAACACCCAAATCTGTTATGTGCTAGGCACTTTCTAAATAATGTTTATCTCCATCTTTTCAGGCCCTCTTCGAACTTAGACCATCTTTTGAAGGGGATTCACCTCGTAACTAAGAACTTTTTACTTGTCAGTTAGTTATTGAGCCTTTGAAAGTGTTTTGTATTCTTTCTCTGCTTTATCTAAAGCTGTACTTAATTCCATTTAGGAAGATAACCAAGAATGCGACATTAAGCATGTCCAAATCATTTGTATAACAAACCTATAGTATATAAATTTAGATAAATATTCTAGACAGCATTGCAAGAAAACGTTTACGTGTTGACAATAATTGTGGCTGTATTTCATTTCAAAAATCTAAAAGTCGTCAAAGGATGAAATGCGAAAAGGGCCATGTCAAGAAAAAGTTTTTTCAGTTCTATTCGATACCGAAGCATTTGGTCTTTGGGCAACGTTCGTCAGACTCGAGACGTTCCCAGAAAATATTTAATATCTGCGTACGTATAGTAACTCGACCCAATAAAAAAGTTTTTCGACATCTTGGGCGACTGTCGTTAAAAGTGGTTTGATCAAAAGACAACGATTTCGCAACACTTCAAAAATCAATTAGAGATTTAGAGATATTATGACAAATTTTCTTAAAGGAGCAATGAATGGAGAAAACCCGAGAAAATATTTCAATAAAAAGTCAAGCAAGGTAACAAAGTAAAACAAATCAACTCACCATAGATGCTGTAGCTACGCTCAGCGGCTGTGAAGATAGAAAGGCTGGTTTTAGATACAAGTCACTTGTTAGTAAACTATGATCAAGATTTGCTCTTTTATCATTCGTAATAGTGTAACAACGACACCCTAAATTTAAGTTACGATGGAGAGGGCATAAAGGCGTAAGGCATAAAATCTTCTAGGAAAATAGATCAAGAGTTTTTGATTCAAATATCCTAATCTTAATGGTCTTGGTAATTTGCTCTGCAAGGGATACATTAGTTTATGCTACTAGAATAAACTTCTCCAAATTGAGATAATCTAGAATCCACAAAGAAGTAAATAGATGTAATTCCATTAATTTTCGGGGTTCTCCAAAAATAGCTGGAAACACATTATTCTCTATAAAGTCTCATAAAGTATACATAAAAGATATGATTTCATGACAATAATTAAGTACGTACTTTCAATATAGAAAAAAATATTAAATGAGAAAAGTGAAATTGAACTAACCAGCCAAGGCGACGCAGGAGAGAAGGACCAGAAACTTCATGTTGACTTTTTGGTCTTTCGTCCAAAGACGTTGACTTGCCTTTGCAGCTTTGTCCTTTTATGCCATTTGACGGACAATACTTTTGAGGAACAATAGACAGGGGTATTTTCTCCATTACAGCTTGCCAATCACATGTCTATTCCAGTGGGACATCATGGTATGCTCTGTCACGGGGTTACATGTCGAAACACAGTGCAAAAAACCGAGCGATCTTTTTTAAGAGACAACCATTAAAATAAAAAAGCAGACACAGTGCAATCTTTATATCAAAAAGAAAAAAACCCATTTGTATTATCCATTACTTTCTCAATTGCTCTACATTTAAATGTTGCAATACTATTTTTAAAAATCATAATTTTCCTCGCATACTCGTCGCGGTTGAGAGAATTCCAAGACCATCTTAATCATAGCTACATGCTATCAACAATTATTTATCGTTTGCAAGCAGAAGATTGAATTTAAAAAGAGATAAACCTCTAACTTCATTCCATTTTTGCAATGGACAGCCTGTTGGCTTGGAAAGCTCTATCACTTTATTGCAAGCTTGCTTCCATTCCAAAAATAACAGTCTACAAATGTCTCCCCTGAAATAAATTGATTTTTTCACATTCAGTACTGGTATTTCAACATATCCATTAATTATTTCCCTAAGTGATATCAGACCTCACTATTCTAATAGTGTTTTGCTTTATTTGAGATTATGTTGGAAAAACTCAATACATTGCCAAAAATTGCGTGGAATGCAATGTACAAAGTATGCACAACAAGGTATGAAAAAATCGGTATGTTACCCCCTGCAGAAAGCAAACAGGGACCTGTATGAATGGAAAATATGGGAAACATAAGCAAGAGAAAATGTCTTCACATTGTTGAAAAAATAGAACAATTTGACCCCATTCAAAGATTAGCTGCCATGGAAGGAAAAACAGATAGCAGAATTGCAGTATCTGGCTGAAGACAGCGATAATTGAAAAGAAAGAAAAATGTGTCATCAACCAGAAACTTTCTTCCTTGTTTATTTTTAGCCGCTCTTGTTCCATTCGATTTGACCGCCAGCCGTACGCTTTCATTTGGCTATATGGAAGATTGAACGGCAAAGATTGAACGCAATATCTGAGAATTTATGAAAAACGCTGTGCCGTTGGAAACTTACAGTGTGCATAAAATGCATTGAATAGCCCTAGGGAAGGGTTGGTAAATTAATTTTCTTCAAGAATACCAAATTGATGTTTCGGTCATCTTTCTCATATATATGTCGGAGAGTGCTAAATCAAAAAGGCGGAGGGGGGGGGGGCATTTTACTTTTCTGCTTAGAGCGGTTGATTTATTTGAGTGGGCAAGAAGCTAATAGGTAGGCAAATTCAATAAAGCTGGGTTGGAGGTCACTATTGAGGTAGAGAGTTCATTAGTGACCTCCCTGGTTATTTTCTATGCAGGAAAAACCTGATAGGGAGGTGGATGATAAGAGAGTCCAGGAATTTAGTTAAGGCCACCACTGGTTGGCGGCAAGAAAAAACTGAAACTATGACATTCTACGGATAAAAATGACTTGAAAATCAGGGCCAGCAAAACCAGGGGGCCGGGGAGCCATGGCCCCCCATTTTTTTGCAGAGCTAAAGAGAAATTTTAAGCAAAAGTGGAAGTAAATGTAGTATATGATTCTGCCAGTAACTTTGCCTAGTATTCTCTTAAATGTGTTCTTAGCTTTACCTTGGTTGCTATGTCTTTACAATAGAAGACATACATAAAATTGAATATGGGAATTAGATCGAAGAAATCGGTCATTGTCTAAGTATTACATTCCATTCCTACTAAGAAAGACAAAATATCGACGCAATTATAAATTATATTTAAAGTCATTTTGACAAGCCCAGTTTGAAGGTATTTCAAATTTTTGTTAAAGCACTTAATTTCCGAAAAAGTTCAAAGTTATATCTTTACTGTACAAAATTGCTTAACTTTTTATTTTTAGTTGATAGTTCTTCTGTTGATATTTCAACGTTAATGCATTTTATTAATCCGTGTTTCATTTATTTTTCTCCCCCATCTTATTTCGGGTACTTTTAAAATCCAAAAAGGCTTCATCACGAGCTATAGGATGGTGGTTATTCTAATGCTTTGCAAAACTTTTCCATTTGAAGTCAACATCACAATAGACGCGACTATGCGACACCTTCAGTCAAAATTCATTTTAGATACAGTTTCTGGCCATCACTAAGACACCATAATTCTAAAATTTGTCTTGCCGCTAACCAATTTGCCTTTCCTAAACCCTTTCAATACTTTGATATTTTGGCCCCTCCACTTTCAATTACGTTTCGCCGGCCTTGACTGCCCCTCTTTTGACAAGGAATGAAGGGATCTTCTCGCTGGAGTTTTTGCACTACTGCGACCATTTGGATATACCTATCCTTGAAGCAATATTTATTATTGAGCTATTACTGTATGGTGTTAAAGACTTACCCAATGACATTGATAGAAATATATTACAATTAACGTTGCAGTTTATCCGTAAAACTGAGTGACTTGCTTAAGATCGTTCCTAACTTGCCACATGCCATCACCTTGAATTTTATACTGTCTTAGTACACATGTATGTAGTTAGATGTTTGTTTAAGTTATAAAAAACCTTTTTCTTCTTTTTTTAGTAGTGTTGTAGAGTAATTTTCTGTATGTAAAGTATTTTGTGATATGTACTTGTAAAATTTTTATGGGATTATATAAAAAAATATAGGAAAAGCTCTCTGGATGCTGCAAAGGGTCGAGCGTTTGAAATTAGCAAGCAAGCAAGGAATGGATACAAAACAGACGTGTAGCTGTTTTTTGTGTAAAGCAGAAATCAACAGCGATATCTAACTGAAGGTGTGAAAGCAAAGGCGTCCCAAAGGGAGATGGTGAGGGTGCTGTATCCCCCAAAAAACTTTGTTCGTCGTCGGGACAAAAAGGAAACTGGCGGGCAAAAGAAGGAATGTTTTCTCTCCCTGTAGTGTAATTTCAACTTTTGTTTGCGATGATGATTGTGGTGTAACCATTTCTGTAGCAGTTGAATTTTCAAAGCATGGCACTTAAGTATAAATTTTGAAATAGAAACGCATAAAAGTAGCATATAAGATAATTTAACTTATGGCCACGCCCTTAAAGAGTGAGACACGCCCTTTTTGCCCACAAAAATCGTTTCTGTAGCACAAAGAAAGAAAACTTTTAGCTTCATCCTTCTGTCAAATTGTATATAATCTATCTTTTGGCTCCATTTTCTTCTGCTTCAGCAGAAAGACCGTTCTCAGTTCAGCGGAGAATAAAAAGTTACCTGCGAAGTAGTATGACAGAACGGAGATAAAACATCTTTATGATGCTTTGTTCTCTTCCGTGACAAACTAAAAAATATATTTTAAAATGGTTGCCAAAATCTTTGTACAACGCAACAACAGTCGCAAACATTTTTTGGTAAATTCCAAGAAAGGAGGAATTTTATCCAGACAGGTCTCGTAAAATTTTTTCTTCTAGTTAAAAACGGGACTACTTCCAAAAGTGCAAACTCAAAGCTGTTTTAGTTGCTCTACTTGTCTAGAAAAGTTCTTCGATATTGTACAAAGTAAACGTTAGTAACAGACTTGTATCGCTCAATGGCTACTGAAGAAGCTAAAAATGAGTTTTATTTACTCAGAGTGGGCGTGTTTCACAATTGTCCTTTATATTGAAGTGCCCCTCCCCCTCACTTTTTGATACTCTTCTATGTCTCCGAGTACCACAGACACATTTACCTTAAAGTTTAAAGTATTTTAACCAACTTCTCGGTTTTCCACAGATTGTTAGCAGAAACTCTTTGAAAACTGCTTTTTGAATTAGTTTTGTTGCCATGAATGTTAGAAGTTTTCTTTATGTAATCTAGACCTTCTGCAACATTTTCATCTTATCCTTCTAAGTGGCTTTCAAACCAGCCATGTTTACTTTTGATTTCAGTTTCTTAAGTTTTTTGCGTATTATGTATCGCTTTATTTCAAAACTGTCTTTTCTTTTTTTTCAACTAATGTTGTCGAGGAAAGATCTAAAATATGGCTTTCTAAAAAGTGTATATTTCATCCCTTTTTTCAATAACCATGCCAGAAATTTCTTTGGTTAAAGTGCTTTCGTTCTTGGTTAACTAGATGGCTTTCTATGCTTAAAATTTTGTGTAGAAATAAAAGTCTTCATACATTTGTTCGGTAAACTATAGACACAAGTAGACATTTACGAAATAGTCTTAAAAGGCTGCTCATTTTGCTTTGGAATTAAGCAGGGTAACTGCATTATACGTGTGTATTCTCGAACACCTCAACATTTTTTATTCAAATTTTGTCCATTTTCCACACCCATAAAGAAATACAAAGGCGAGTAAACATTCAATGAGTTTTATGCTAATTTCCAATTTTGTCTTTTGATTCATAACAAAATAATTCAGTCAATGCAGTTACCGTTTTTATTTCTAAACGATTTCCTTTTTCAATTTGTTCTGCTATTAACACAGCCCCCTTCTGCTATTAATACAGACAGTAAGAGTCCTGCCCTATTTCTACTTCCCTTTAATCTGAGGGATGTTAAAGGGAGGACAGTTAGATCTTTAGGTTCGTCAAATATATACTGAAAATTTAAGAGGATTTTCCCCCGTAATTAAAGAAACATCATAGCATAGACTGTGATCACAGTAAGTTAATATTCACCAAAAATGCTGTTCTTGTAAAAAATAAAGATTTTGAAACATCCAATTATTTTACTATACTTTTTGGCTTGACATATAGGGGTTTAGGGCACCAGTTTAAGCATGATTGCAATGGACAAGAAAAATTCCTACTTCTTAAGAATTTTCTGTTAAATTAATGAGAACTTCCTGCTTTCTGAAGATTATATAAACTCGAGCTTGGAGAAATAGCTTGCGAAAAATTCAACTTTCTTTGACTGCTAGTCTGAAAAAGTTTGATAAATCCTAAAACGTGCGTGCAATCAAATACTTGTTAGGACGAATAATTAAAGTGTCGAGCAATTTCCTGATGCAAAAAACTTTCAAATTAACGTTCCTGGACTCAAATTGGGTCAACTCTAGCAGTAATGAAAGAAAGAATCGATTTATTGAAGAAAATGCATTGATTCGATTGAAATAACTTTACACATCCACATAGGTACCTTTACGTGATATATAACCCATTTTTGCTCGGTTTACGCCATCAACTTTCTAACAGTTGAACAATTTCTACCTCTACGAAACTGACTTTTAAAGTTGCTGTCAACACAAAATGGTGTAAACACAATTAATGTTAACTATTTAAAAAGCTTCAAGCTCAACTAAGCAAAAAGGGTTTGAGAAAAATACTGGTTATTGCATAAAAAAGCATATAGGATAGTTAATCAAATTCTATGAAGTCTCTTGCTTAAAGTTCTTAAAACAGCGTATCGAAGAGATTAAATGAGTAATCTTTGCTGTCGTATTCTTCCTTCTCATCCTTGTATTCTTCTTCTTCATCTCCCTTGAAATATTTTGACCTGCAAGATAAGAGAATATTTCTAGAATACAGTTGAGATGGGCAGCAAAGTGGAAGTAAAATAAAGAGTTAAAAGGTCTAATACTAGAGCATTATTTAAGATTTACGCTATTCGACAGGTTTAACTAATATCAAACGAGTAGGGAATGCAGAAAAGCATATCCGAAAACAATGATTGTCAGAGAGTTCTGAAAAACTTTATGCTGAGCATGTTGCTAATATTATCAATAATTGAGCCAAAACATAGTAATCAATGACAGGATGTACCTATTCTTGCAAGGGCAGTTGCACTCAATTGGCAGACTGACTGGCAACAAGTGGTCAGTGGCAGTTGCCAGTGTGAGTGGCTGTCCTGACACCAGCTGACTGTGCAGTTGTGAAGATTCATTCTTTGCAACACAGATAACTGGAGCTTTCAGGTCTTCCTTTGTTTTTGTGGTGCATTTGGTCTGGCATTGGGGCACTCTTATTTTGGTCAGGCAGTACTTGTTCTGTTGCTCAACCTTGATGAATTCACGTCTGAAGTTGCATTCTATGAAAGGGCACGAAAAGATATTGAAAGAGTAACTTAAACGCAAACGAGTTGCTATTTTAAAAAACCAAAACATCAGGCAATACAAAATATAAGATAATGTACCGTACCTCCTCTGGCGCATTTTCTTCCTGGGACAATCCAGCTGTTTCCAAAGTGGCGTTCTTCATAGAATGCAAGCTCTGGATCGTACAGTTTTGGTCGCTGTACGTCACGGATTAGCTTTCCTTCTGGTGTTCTGAACTCAAACCTTTGCTCTCCGTTGAAATTTCCGCAGAGTCCACAAACTTTGCCAAACAGCATTGGGCTAACTGAAGTGTGAACCTGAAGAATATTCCACAATTAGAAATATGAAGATGACTTGGTCTAGGAACTAAAACGACGGCAAAACAGTCATTATTTAGACAGATTATCAGCAACAAAAGTGAATGCAACCACATGCAATTAAGAAGAGAACTAAAGAACACTTACCTTGTAGCCATTCTGAAGTGAGACCCAAAGTTGTGTTTGTGCATGCCAAAGGGCCATCATCCTGATTTCAGGTTCCCAAACAATGACTAAGCATGGCTTTCCTTCCTTCCAGATTTCGTATTTATCATCAGATAAAGATATCTGTTTGCCATTTATCTGAATAATTTGGAGAAAATTCATAACAATAGTGGATGGAACTTATAATTTCGTCACAGAAGTTTGATTGAATATTGGAGAACGTAGTAAACTGGGGTTCCAGTGTTATGCAGATCAAGGAACAAAAATTGGTAAAGAAGAACTTCATGAAATTCTTAATGCTGAATTATGAAATCAATTCAAAAAGCACACTGATAATTCAAGTTACAAGTTTTCTTGTAGCAATGATACCTTCACAATTGGCTGGTCAGTGTATTGTTTGCCAGGAATAAATTCAATCTCGTAGGTATCAACAAGGGTGGTGACCTTCTTCCTCATTGAGCCTTCAGGTCCAGCTCTAGCTGCCAAAACCATCAACTGTGTCATGTTTCTGTAGCAGCTGCGCAGGAGCACGTGATCACAGCCTCGTTTCATGGTGTAATTGAAAACATTCTTGTCATGAGTGATGAAGGTCGAGTTTCTATGTTGGCAACAAGCTAAAATATAGAATAGCGAAACAACCCTCGTGATTTCTTTCTTTTTTTCTAGTTGACAATGAGCAAACAAGATAAAACTGAATACAGGCCAGTACCACAATTTGCATTCAAGAAAATCATCATTTAAATTTAAAACAAATTACCTTTGCCTTTGCTCCACATTAGTTTGAAGACTATAGGCAGATGCTTGGATCCTTTTGGGAAAGTGTTGATAAAAGCAGTCAGCTTTACTTTTTCCCAAACCCAAACTTCAGTTGGTGAGACAATTTTGTAAGTCAAAGTATCATTGCTTGTAAGCAGATATTGCAAGTAGGTTGTGCCATTGATGGTGGCATTGAAGTTCCATCGGGTCAGGTTCTGATATCCCGTCATGTTGCTGTACCAGTAGTCACTGGAGTATCGCAAGATTGGTCTCATAACAAAGAGATCTGTGTACCACAAAGCTTGGCGCCAGAAACTAGGGATGCCTTCAGTGGTAAAGTTGTATCGGAAGGCCATTTGGTGACGTGGAAGCTGCTTTGGTGCAAGGAAGTCGGCCTAAAAAGCAAGTTTCTTTGCTCACAATTCACTCTGACAAAGATACAGATTGAAATATTGAAGCATTTGCTCAAATATGACCTATATAAAGATATTTTTCAGTCAAATTAAAAAACTTACGCCCTGATATATAAGCTAGAAAGTAACATATAAGACAGTAAATGAAATACACATACTTTGAGATGGACCTTCTTGCATTCCTTGTCGTCAACACTGACTCTTAGTGAGTAATTGTCAGGTTGGAACTGTTCTTCATAGCAAAGTTTCTTCATTCTCAAGAGCATTGGATCAGATGGGGTAACTTTCAGCTGGAACTTGTTGTCTGTTCGTCTGAAGTTGACATTTGCAGTGATGGTTTTGGTTGTTCCAGTCAATCTTGTGACAGATTTGTATGTCCATTCAGTTGTTGTGTTCTTAACCAAGGTTATACGAGTGTCGATAGAAGTAACTTTGGTGGTGTTATCGGGTCTGCAAGTTATTCTGAACTTTGATGGACTGCACAACAAACTAATTGGTGAGCGGGCAATGCTAACTGGGAAATATCCGTGCAGGCAAAGGTTGAAGCCCCATGGCTGGCCAATGCAGGAGCGCTGTGTTGCCAAATGAAGTAAGTTACTATCTTAAATCGTAGCAAGAGGATCAAACAAGCCAGAAAATATAGGAAACATTAGGGCAGAAAGCTAAAAAATATTAGAGATGGATGAATAAAAAATTCTTACGTTCGAGTACGAGTATCTGTCGAGCAGGGTTGTAAAGTTTGTTTGACGTTCAGTGGTGAAGTTCAGTGCTTGTTGTCTCTTGGGAGTTAAGCAGACTTTAGGAGCATCTGTCAGTGCAAGGTAGGCCATTCTCACATACTGCTTTGAAGGTTCGATCTGCAAAAAAGCAAATGCATTATAAATTCTTAATAACACAACTCAGGATTGTCATTAAAAAGAAAAGGTTTTTCTTATAGGTAATTTTAATCATCGATGACATGGAAGCAGCGCTAGCTTACTAGTTCTCTTTCAATGTACTCTTCTCCAGTGATAACAAGTTGCTCTTGCATGAACAGGCTTCCTGCATTTTTTATTTCCTGTATTTCATCTGATGATGGCAATCCCCAGCCTTCTGGAACCTTCTCTAAATGCACGAGAGCTTTGATCAATGTGTTTTGCAAGTTCTCATAATCTACAATGAAGTATTTTCCATTTGAGGTTGGCTTCACGAACAGGCATGGCGACTTCTTTGACATGACAACGTAACCCTGGCCTGGTACATACAGGCTGATGATTCTTCGGTTGACTCCGTGGAAAATAACCTTGAACTTGAATGGCTGTGGTTTCAAGACGATTTTGCCATCTTGCACAGACAAGTACTTGCCAGTGGTTGTTCGAATGACCCATTCTTCTGCTCTGCAATGGCCTTCACAGGGTTGCGTGACATTGATGATTTGGACCTTGGTATTGGAAAAGCAACATTACTTTTGATTGATATGGGAGAAAAAGAATGCTGAACAAAATTAATTAAAGCTAACTTTGTTATTTTGCTATTCATTTAGTATAAAAGCAGAATTGAATTTTGTCCTTACCCTGCCGAATTGATCTGGTTCGAAATCCAACTTTCGCATTGGTTCCTTGGTTGTCTTGATGTAATGATATGCTTCCATGTTGAAGAAAAAAACTTCTCTCATATCCTTTGGCATTTGAATGTGCTCATTGTATTCTCCGGTTTTGAGGTTGTACTTCATGGAGCCTTCCATATGTGTTGACATATTCATGACTTTCCTGCACTGAGCACCAACTTCAATGAATGGCAGTCTATACTTTATTGTTCCTCTGACTTCAGCAAGTGAGCTAGAAGAAATCGAGTGGAAACGTTCAAGAATGAAAATCAATCTGAAGTGTAATGATTGTTCAAACCTAAGCAGTAAAACAAACAATCTGTAATGTTTTGAAAGGTGAATCGACTTACTTAAATTGCTGGATTCCAGAAACTTTGATTTCCTGCAATTTTGTGCGAATCAGCGACATTGGCGATTTGATGTCAGGGGTTGTCTCAAGTTTGATGTTGGTTCTGGAGTATGGTAGAATCATTGATGACATGTTGAAGACCAATGGCACGCCACAAAGTGATGGAACTTGATATACAGTTTCAACAGGCATGAATGGCTAAAAAAGCGAAGAGGTGACAGTGTTATTTTTCTGAATGGTTTTGAAGAAATATATATTATGCAAAAAGTGATTAAAAGTAATTACAAGGCTATTACACAGCCGAAATAGGGGTATTTTGGAGAATAATGTTACAATGGATGTTGTAAAAAACCATTTTTGAAAAGCTAAAATTTTTTGCAAGAAGAATTTGAGTAATGATCATAAATAAAACTGATCAACAAATAAATACCTGGGTCCACATCCAAGTCTTTCCTTCCTTTAGCTGCTTGAATATCTGTAGCAGCTGGGGTAGCTGAGAGTACAATTGCTCTGTGAAGTCACTAGTCTTGTCCAATGTGATGTTTTGAACACTGACCAACTTGTCGAACAGCCTCAATCTTCCTTCATAAAGAAGTTCCTCGGGATCTTTTGGAACATGAGAAGTCTGAAAAATAACTTAGTTTTTGAAAAAAAACGTTTGTTCTTAGAGTTAAGTGCTTTAAAGACAAGAAGAAAAGAGGCTCTCGAGTGGAGCATTGCAAAATTCTTACAACATCAACAAGAAGAATTTAATCGCTTTTCAGCCTAACAATTGGCCTAGAAACCCTCATCAGGTTTTTAGCATTACATCCAAACGAGGTGCAGAAAACTAGGATTTTCAGAGATTGCTAGATATAATGGATACTGGGGCAAATTGATTCGAGTTTTATCCCTTAATATCTCTATTGTTATTTACGGAAGTAATTTTCCACTGTATTGAAGTGAGTATTTGAAAGAACCAATCGTTTGTAGAGGCTACAAATGTATGTTACAACGTTTAAGCGGAATCACATTCAAAGAAAGAAGATTAGAACAGCAGATGGTACAAAGCAAATACCCTTTCGGTAATGTCATAAATCTTTTTCTTAATGTTGAGAAGCTCTTCTGATTGTGGCTGAATGTATTCTTGCATAGAATGGATGAGCCAGTTCACATAGTCCTGGATGCCTTGCATGTACATTTGAGACTAAGATAAAATGGTACTTCATATTAAATTTCGAATGTTCATTTCTGCTTAAGGAAAAAGAAGAGGGATTAAAAAGGCGGACATTGTTGAAATCAACATGCATTTTCAAGAGGGCTTGGATCGTTTTTTGGAAAAGTTCAAATGTTTTAAAAGTTCGTGTATACTTACGTCAAAGACCTCAAATTTCCTTCCAAGAACTGATGTCCTCATTCTTGCTTGAGAGTATCTGGGGATGTAGCTGTTGTTGTTTGCAATCCAGCTTCCTTCAAGTTCGCTGGCAAGGTTGAGCCTTTGGTTTTGCAGTTGGCCGTTCATGTGAAGACTGCGGTACTGTGCCATTGGAGAAGGCAAGTACAACTTGGTGTAGAGCTTCAGAACTGATTTGCATGTGTGACGACTGAAAAGTAATATGGATTATGCCAGATCTCTCAAGTCAAGATTTGAGCTGAAGTGATTTAGACAAACAACGATTGCAAGAACACTTTAAGGTCTATCAATTCGAAGTTTTCTACAATTGAGATTCCTAGTCATTGGTATGTGATATTTTGAAAAAAATGAGATGGAGGTTAATATCAATAAAACAACTTACATAGTTCTGTTGTATTTGATTACTGATTCACTGCATTGAGTGAACAATTCATGGGCGAACTTCCTGATGTTCAAGCTTGGCTCAACATAGATCTGGCGGGCACAAAGCTGGATAAGGTGTGGATGGGGGTTCTCCATTATTACCGAGAGAGCAAGAGTGCGCATCTGGCTGTCGTATTTGAAATCACGGAACAGCCTTAAGAGCACAATTTGCACCCTTCTTGGTGACTGTCTGATAATTGGCCTGAGACAGTTA
The DNA here is from genome assembly GCF_057945365.1 of Rhopilema esculentum. Lineage (NCBI taxonomy): Eukaryota > Metazoa > Cnidaria > Scyphozoa > Rhizostomeae > Rhizostomatidae > Rhopilema > Rhopilema esculentum. Next base: position 5,547,925 of record NC_142822.1, read on the forward strand.
ATGGCGTGCATTTTGACACTGGTTGGCACTTCGGGATGGAAGATGATGCTTTCAAGGGCAGCCAAGTAGGATGGTCGTCCATGATTTTCAGCAATCGACACAACAGTGTGAACAGTAAGGCCCTTGATTGGCTGGCAGTTTTCAATATTCTGGTAGCATTCTGGCTTAGATATCTTTTGCAAGGCGTCCCTGATTGCGTTCTCAATCCATGAAGTGCAGATTGGGTTCACTTTGCAGTATCCTTGAGCAATGTTGCTTGAGCTGATCCAGCACGCTTGGAGCAGTTGCAAATTATTGGCAATCTTTGGAATGCTGCAAAGCTTCTCCATTCTATTCACAATTGAACGAGTTGGTTGACCAATGAAACTGATTCCCTGCAGATAGGTTAGGATGTCTTCCTCTTTCACGCTTTCTACCTTTGATCTCATCGATTCCATGCATGTCTCGGTGTGGCAAAGGCTCAAAGCGTAAACATGCCATTTTCTGTAAATTTAATCAATAAGTTTCATATAGGGCATATAATGGAAACACATTTTCATTTATCTATTATCCATAGTGTTATGACAAATTGATAGAAGAAAATAACCAATTAGTTGAAATATTAAATCATAAAATATTTGCTAACCCTAAAAATTATTCGTGGATAGAAATGCTTGGCTAGAAGTGACAACGTTTGAATTTTGTTTGAAGTTAAAATAGGTGAGCATTTTATTGAAGCACAAGCGCTAAGCAAATGAAGAAGTTTGAGACAGATTGTCATATCTTCAGCAAACACGAAAGAGCACTTTGCTGGGTTCAAATTCAAAAATGCAAAACAAGATTATTCAAAACAGATATAGACATTCCTACAAACCTCGAGTCTTGATCTGCACACTTTGCCCAAACTCCAGACAATGTAGTAAGATCACACATTCTCAGGTTGTTGACAACTTGCATGAAAGTGGTTGAGATTTCAGGCTGAAGGATTACACTCTGTACTGGCTTTCCCTTTGGAATCAATGACGAGAATCTTTTGATAGCGTTGCAGATGTAGGTTGCTTTGTCGTTGCGTTCGCTCTGTGAAAGTGGTGGGATAACCTCTGGCTTATGGAAGGATGGCATTTCCATCATTAGTTTTCCACGTTGGTTCCATGCTGTATCAAAAAGAATCAAGGCTCATTCAAACTTCATGAAATTCAATAGTTCATTAATGTGCACTGGAAGAGCGTTTAAAACGAAAGTAAAATATCGAAAATATGTTGAAGAGCTTGTCTCGTCTGTATGTGAAGTGTAAGTACTGAAGATGATAATGCTGCTAGATGTAAGAACCATAGAGCTATCCTCACCGAAATGATGTGGGTACTCGCTTTCAAAGTGGCTGACACCTTCTTTCAAGAGAACAAGTGTTTGAAGAGATCTAGAGGGAATGCCTTCCTCTTGTTTAGAGAATGGGTACAAAACATAGACACCCTGGGCAGTGACACCTTCGATCTTGAACTGGGTTTCAGTTCCAGTTATGTTGTACTTGATCGTTGCCGTTGTCTTCAGTGGATTCTAAAGCATGAAAACAAATGAAAAATATTATTTATAAAAAGCACGTGCACTCTTACCAAACCTCATTCTTATCAATGTGCAGAAAGAAAATTTGCGATCTAAGTATAGATTATTTTCTAGGCATCAATCGTTACTTACCGAATCCTGATCTGGGTTTCTGCCTTGGACAACTTTGTTGTAAATGTCGTAGTTCAAACCAGTGCAGTTCTCAAAATCAATGGTCTTTGTGAAATTCATTCCAATTCTTCTTCTGACTTGGCGAGCATCAACAACTTCAAAGTACTTGTGGCTGTAGGATGTCTGGCAGATACCTAGAATAGTAGCCTGAAAGAAAAAGTTCAAATTAACAAGTTTGATCATATATAATCTTTTGACTGAATTCGTTGATTACTGCAAAAGGCTAATTCCAAATGGAAAAAAATCAAAAGACAATCAATGAATTCATTCTCTTCCAATCAATAGCTTTGGTCCAGAAGTTCTCACAATTAAAGCTTTATTTATACTTTTTAAGGCTATTCCCAAATGTTGCCTACGTTTAATCTTCTTTGTAGAGAATTCGTTTAATCACAAGGATTGCGGAGCACATTACAGTTTGGGGAGGGGGCAGCTAAAACTTTTTGGGGGGCTATTTATGCTAAAAACTAAGAGCAGGGTGATTTTTGTATTGTTTAAAGTAGTTTTTGGAATTTTTTTGGGGGGAAGCTTGAGCATCCATAGCCTCCCCGCTTCCGCGGTCCCTGCCAACGAGTAAAGCATCAGAAAAATGAATTTATTATCAGAAGATATAAAATAACCCACCTCTTCTTTGTTGAAGAAATCTTTGAGACCGGTCTCTTGATCCTTGCCTTGGACATCAACGCTCAACATGTTGAGGATACCTTTCTTTATATTGACAGACCAGGCAGGGTCGTCTTCTGGTGCAAAGACTTGCTGTACCAGTCCGTTGGTGTAGCCAAATTTGATTGGCTTCATCAGGTGAGGGCGGCTCACTTTGGTGCTGAATTCTGAAAACCTTTCATTTACCCCACTCATGTTTTTGGGGTCTGAAAGGCATTCGTAGATGCTAATGTCCTTGACCTACAGAACGAAGAAAGGCTTTGGATTATATTTATTGCAGTAAACGAGAATAGACTATCAAACAGATTGAAAACGATTCAAAAGGCTGCATGAAATAAGGTACTCATTAAAGTTTGTGCCGATTTTGAATCTTGTAAATAATAACCATACGATGTTTGAACAAGCATTGGTTCCTGCAGGGAAGTTTTAGGCTAATGATAATTTTAAATTGGCTTGGTCTCTAAACAGCTGGCGTTGCCCTATAAATATTGCAACTTCAGTTGTACAGTGCCAGACAGCACAAAAAGTCAATGAATGTGAATAAACCTTTCGCAAAACAAACTACTAATGTAATTTGGTATATCATGATAAAAAAACTACCTTCAGAATAGCTTTTTCGTTCTTCATGATGTGCAGCTCAACTGTTCCATTTATATGGATCTTTGCCACGTGTTTCTCCAAATTTGGGACGGCTGAAGGGTACAGGAATGCTTCGTAGTGATAAACATACTTTCCTTGCTCCTTGTAACCACCTGCCAGATAGAAAGAATATTTACTATGGACATCCTATCCTTAACGTTCTTTTTGCAAAATTTCCATGAATAGTTAGGACTAGAGAAAGGAATCTAGATTACATGCAATTGAAACTAGTGAAAAGAAATAGTGTGAAAATTATAGGGGGCATTTAACGTTCTAACCCACCCTCTTTGATCATACACAGTGAGATCGTATCTTGGAGTTGTCCTTCTTCGGGGGAAGGTATTTAAAGTTTTGGATGTTTGCTGCTTTCGTCATTTTTTAGTAAATTTTCCAGTAAACTCTTAATAAGATTAAAAGAACCAGTTTCTTCAATCTCTAGTGGTTAAAAGAAACATGTTTTATCATTATTAGGGTAAAATAGGGCAAAACCAGACAAATTAAATGTACTTAATATCATGATGTAAATAAAAAACTAGCAGATTTCTTTTCTAATAATGATTCGATGGTGCTCAAAGGAAAATTTTTCTGTTAATTTCACCAGGGATGGTGTAGAATTTTATTTCACTTGGAAGTTCTTATTCCCGAGCAAGAAATTAATGTCTTTGATAAAGAAGAATTAATATCTATAACATCACAGACAAGGAAGCTTCAATGTGCTTAGTTTTTTTCATTTTAATGCGAGGTTTTTTGTTTAAGGTGGGTGAAATCGAGAAGAAATTGTCTGCTAGAAATTACAAATTAGAAGTACATATTATAATGTTCAATTCATTTTGTTTTACTTCTGGTTACAGTGAAGCTTTACCACTCCAAAGAGCTAATAGGCCGTTTTGTGTAGTTCTTTTTATATATTGTATATAACATGAATTAATTTAACGTGAAAACGAGGTCCTCAGTGTGGAAAAGCGGGAATGGAAAATGTTTCCTTGCGGGAATTCGGGATCATGCTACCCTAAACTAAGACTATACATGCCTCGTTGATTTTAAATCAGTATATTTTATTACAAATTTGAAAAAGGTTGTTGCCATTTTTTAAAAAACAATTGTCAAAAGTAAAAGGTAGGATTAAGGGTTTTCAACGGACACCTTCTAAGCAAATGGTAGGGCCTTCTTAAGACTGCGTCTAATTAACCTTTGAATAAGTTAAACTATTAAATCATAAAGTATTTGCTAACCCTAGAAATAATTCGTGGATGGAAATGTTTGGCTAAAAGTGACAACCGCTGAATTTTGTATGAAGTTAAAAGAGGATAGCAGTTTATTGAATCATAAGAGCAAAGCAACGATGCAATTCTATTTGGTAATTAATTGCAAAAAATCGTATGTTGTGCTAAACTCCGACTATATCGAGCTTTTGCAGGCCTCAAACTGTTCACTTTTAAATTTCAAATTCAACGTGAAAAATTTTCCAGTTTCGTTTCGTTTTTGAACGCAATTTGTGAATTAGATTCGTTTTCAGTTTTTCAGTGCCCCCTTTTTTTTGGATTTGATAACGCCATAAATGAAGTAATCTAAAACATTTTTGCCTAGATGAATTACAGTAATCATAAAACAGATAAGAGTTAATAGCCATACAAAATAAAATTTTAATGTAATCACGTTGAGAACGAAACTGGGTTTAAAATTCAGATCATTTCGATGAAACAACACGACAACAATATTGAAATTCAAGATGTAGAAAAGCTGATCTATATAACCCAGCTAAAAACACAACACATGTATACGTTCAGAGCAGACAAAGACACTGGAAGGAACCAATTTAGCTTTATTGGTTCCATATAAAATATTTGCGAGGATGATCGAAACTAGGGCTTCCTGTTTAAATCTCGTTGTTCACGCCAGAACCCTAACCCTAACCCTAACCCTAACCCTAACCCTAACTCAGCAAACTTTGAAAGTTATCTTTGATTGGTCAAAAACAAACGACAAATAAGGAAAATGGAATAAATCGACTCACCATAGATACTGTAGCTGCGCTCGGCCGCTGTGGAGAAAAAGAAACCAATTTAGATAACAGTAGAAATCTTTTTAAAGGCTCGTTCTGAATTCATTAGTAATTTTGTTATGACGAAGTTGGAGCTAAAATTATGGTTGGGAATACATTTGCCTTGAGGGCTGCATTAATTTAAGGAACTTTATGTTTCTAATTCAAAAGAATTTAGGCAAAAGTTGTGCGAGATTCAAATATTTTTTTTTTAAATTTGGGCAGTAAATGCTCCGTTATCGATAATCTGGGTAGTTGTCAAAAGTTTATCTGTAAAGTTTTTCTGCATATCAAAGCAAGAAAGTTTTTCTCTGTATATCAAAGGATCATTCTATAATTCGCAGATCCAATGCTAGCTGCAAATCCATTGCATTTAAGGAGTTCTCAAAGAAATTTTTGCAGCCATTTTGATTTGTATCTTGACGGCTAAACGTATAGTATGATTGGATGAATAACTTAGCAAGGCAATTGGAATAACCAAAAACAAGAACTCGTGGCAAAAAAAAGCAAAGCTAAACTTACCAGCCAAGGCGATGCAGGAGAGAAGGACCAGAAACTTCATGTTGACTTTTTGGTCTTTCGTCCAAAGAAGTTGACTTGTCTTTGCAGCTCTGTCCTTTTTATACCATTTGACGGACAATAGTTTTGAGGAACAATAGACAGGGGTATTTTCTCCAACACAGCTTGCCAATTACCTACATGGTTCCAACGTGACATCTGGGCACGTTTTGTAACGGGGGTTACATCTGTTTTGCCTGAATTAGCAAACGCATCACAGACAATGGTAAATCCAGGACAAGCATTTTGCAGAGACCAACATAAAAATTTACCCAACCAGGGTTGTTTAGTACATATCAAGGCGACATTTACATATTGTTGCCAATTACAGTCTTCATACATTTGAATTTAACCTACACCAATGCTGTTACATTTTGATCATATGTAATTTCTGCACCAAATCAATTATAATTTCGACAACAGCAACTTTAGGACAGTATGTCAAAGAGGGATTATTTTTGTCTCTAGGGCGTTTGGAAAGGCAGAAAGGTCTAATCACAGGATTTCTTAGTAATTCCAAATAGCTCAAATTGCTCTACCTTCTTAGCACTATCCCTATGAAAATGAGATTACTCTTATGAAAACAAGACTCTTGGCACTTCATCTATCATATATTTCATAAACAAAGCATCTAAAAAATAAGCTACGGGAGTCATCTGATATTTTGTGCATTAGAAAGAACGTTCTATATTTATCAAAGTAAATAATTTTCCCATGTCCTCAAAGATATAAACTGTCAAATTGATATTATTTTCTAAAGTTTTTTCTGAGTTTAGTCCTAAAAGTTGTTTAAAAAATACTTAAATACTGAGTGCTAAAGAGCTACTTTTTAGAAGCATGAAATAAAACATCTCGTCAGTCACAAGTTCTTCGTTACATTACCTTTCATATCAGTTGAACAAGAAATGTGTGTGCCTATTCATCTAGGAGAATAATTAACATCCCAACATTAAGTGATAGATTTTGAGTACTTTCTTGAGATGTAAATTAAAAGTTTTGCTGCGGTTGTAATCGATGCTTAAAAGCAAGTTCGCAATGAAATTTGACTTATCTTAAGTATCTCCATAGAGGCATAGCTGACAAGGTAACATTAGAAGTTTACCCCCAGCAAAAAAAATAGGGATGCATGTATGAATGAAGTATATCGAGCTTTAAACGGGTGAAAATTTCTTCACACCTCAAATTTGGCAACAAAACCCCATTCAAAGTTGCAGTGCAATGGATGGCAGTGGAAGGAAAACCAGACGACTGAATTGTCAAGACAGCGATAATTGAAGGCAGAGAAAAAGTGTCATCATAAAGACATTTTATCCCATGTAGTTTTATGTTCAATATTAGATTAGGAGAAAAAATTAATCTCGCTGCATCTACTAGTGTACCTCTATATGGAAAAAAGGTTTCTCTGCGGTCAATAATCTTACATCTGTTGCTTTGGATACTGTGGCAGGACCACTTGGCGATCATGCTTGAAAAATTGCTCCATTCAAAAGAGGTCATTGCTCCGCGTCATTTTTCATTTGCAGTTTTGTCTTAAATGGCTATGGGTTTCTTAATATTTCTATTTTGTGCCTTGAGTTTGATTCTGATAAACAATTTGACTTTTAATGTAGTTTCTGAAAACCTTAACTCCTCACTTCACAGGAGAGGCGTAGTTTTCCCACTAAAATTTCACTTATTCTCAAATCATATTTATCTATGACATCGTTTTAATTATCTCTAAGATTGTTTTTTACAAAACTATTTAAATTGACATAATGTATTTCATCGTTATTCTTTTCGCGGCACCCAAGATCGTTACTCTTTTCGAGCCAATTTCCAGCCACGAACAACTTTTTTGGATTTTTGTTGTCATAGATTCGATTTTTACAAAAAGTACACTAAGTTTACCATGGTGAATTTGCCCTCGCACAAAAATGCAGTCTCTTTGGAGTAAAACCTTAAGAAAAGTTCTTTATTTGAAAGCCATTTGGGGATATTCTGGACCTAAGGGTATCTTAACGGCACATATGGCAGCAGTTATTGAACGTTAAAACAGAAGTCTGTTCTTGACACCGCTCCGCAGTGTATGACGTCAATCAAAATCATAAAATGCATGTGATACTGGAGCTGAAGCTTTATTAAGGCTACCTGGTAGAATTAATTCCAAAACACTGTCATGATAAACATGGGGTGTTGGGAAGGTAAACAAACTTCGATTAGGTTTTTCCATGGTCAACAAGATAACCCCGAGGATAATTCGCTGGTAAACACAGCAAAACTGAATCATCATAGGATCTTAAAACATCAATATCATTAAATATACGTTATGAAGACACTGTGTTAAGGCTCAGATTATCGAAGCAATTGAAGCAGAATTTCATACACGTTTTATAAATCCATGAATATATAAAATTCTATGTACATAAGAAGAGAATTTTGAACGTATTTGCTTTTATGAACAAAATATAATAGAAAAAGCTTGAATCTAGCAATACGTTGCTTGCAAGACAATTTATTTTTCGATAACAAAGTTGAGTAACAACTGGCTGTATTCTAAGTTCAAATAAAATGCGTAAACTAGTCGAGTAATCAAATTTTCGTATTCAAATACTATCTGCAGGATACTTTTTACCAGTTAAAGAATATAAGGGGGGGGGGGAAGGGATGAGGGATGGGGAAAAACAACGTAAATGTTATTGGCTTTCATTGATGGTATATACTGTATATACATATATGAAAAATATTGTTAGAAATATGCATCAATGTCAGATTAACATAAAGAATTTCAAAATTTAAAGTTCTATTTGATAATTTGTTTTCCGCGGATCCGAATAAACCATGTCGGGAGAATCTGGGAAAATGAACACTAACAAGAGTTACTTAATGGTTAACAAAAATTTTAAATGTGAGTATCTTGAGGCCAGTAAAGGAATCGTCATTTTTACAGAAAAGACGTTTTCACAGTGTTTCTCGAGAAAATAATCGATTAAGTTGGTTAGGGTGCTGCACTAGAATGTATTTCTTTCAGCACCCTTGACTGCGTCATGTAGCAGTGCAGTTGCTATCACTGGTGTAATGCCATGGTTACAGTATTTCCTGATAACTCGAAATCTCGATTGATCTAATTTTCATTAACTGATTTTGCATTCCCCGATAACTCGAATGATCGTTAACTCGAACCATTTTGATTGCTTCCTTAGACGAGCAAGTCTCAAGAATTGTACTGTACAATCTTCACTAGACAATGAAACATAGATGAAACTGTACAAAGCTTTACAGTAGAAATCCTTGCGAGAATTTCTTAAAATATCCATAGGATAACTGCAGCACATTTAGACGATTTACAGAATTTTATTCACGTGTGTACAATGAAGACCGTGCATATTGCAAAAAGAGCTTGATCCTGAAAACTAACAGTGACAAGGTTGTCATTTTCAGGGTCCCATAAACATTGACATGAAATTTCGACTGCTTGACCTCTCTGCTCACCCATATGAACAGTTGCAACAACTCTGACTTCAGAATCAAGCATACTTCTCACCGCAGCCTCTATTCTCTGACTGACGAGGGCACATTGCTCCATCGCAACGTCAGCATCGTAATGGCCGTTCAAGAACTCAGTCACCAAAACATCGGATATGATGTTCTTGACAGCCTCTTTCTCTGTTTTTAGACCCGAAGCAAGAGACAGGTTTCTGGGCGAGTTGCAATTGTAATCATTGCTGTCATCCAATATACTTTCTTGGCTATACGATTTGAGTGTAGCTTTTTCTGTGCTGACTTCCTCTACCAAAAACTGGCCCAAGTCAGGCTCTGAATCTCTGCCATGCCACGTCCAAGATCTTGGCCTTCCCACGGGCGACACTTGCAGATTTTCGCATCCTGCTACTTTATACAGTCGGTTAATTGACGAAGCTTGGAGCTGACTCACACTTCGAGGGCGTTTTAGTGTTTTAAATTGCTTTAAATCGTTGATTACGATCTCCGATTGCGAGCGCTGATGCCTAAGTTTCGGACAGAACTCCATTTCCACGCCAGAAAAAATGATACACTGGCAGACAAGCTCATACGAAAAATCTGCTTTCTAGGCGACGCACGACAAGAAAACCATTGGACGTTGCATTATAACTTGAAAACAACTGTGTCTGCACGGGTAGATCGCTCGTTGCTACATATCCGCCTAGCAGTTCCATTGTTTTTCTTATTTTGAAAGGCAATAAAGAATAGAAATTCCCATATGAATATATCACTAAAGTTCTTAGCAGCTGCATGGCATGAGAGAGTGTGGAGACAAAGACAATAACACATTTTGGTTTAATCGTTTCATTTTGGGAAATCTCTTCGCATGTAACATAGCATTTGTCGAATATCATAACTGCTTCAGGCATAATTAAGATTCAAATGTCGTAATCAAAGTGTCTCGTAATGTTCTAGAGGGCAGAACTAACACGAGAGGGCAATATGAAGACTATTAAGGAGTGAAAGGAACTACATTCTTTTTTATAAGAACCAATAAATTTGAGTTCAGGTTTATTGTTTTTATATTTTGCGAAAATCTGAGGCTGGATTGTTCTCAATTTGTTCTTAATCTAACAAGGTGTAAGCAGCGCGAGTGATAGCTTTTCGTTCTGGGGAGGTTTCCAGGCCTCTTTTGCCAACAAAGTGAGTGGGACAACCTTCATTTGCCGCCATGCTTGAATATTCACCGATAAAGCACCCACACATGGCTAAAAACCCTCGATTTTGAGAAAAAACGCTGTTCAAAATTACATTTCACAGCAGCTCAGCCTCAGCTTGTTCTTAACTTGTTCTTAACTTTTGACCAATTTTGAGGCTCGTGTTCTTATAAAGTTGTTTTTGAAAAAAAATGTAAAGGAACATTCTGTGGGAGACTGAGCACTACTGTTGATGTAAGATTTGCCAGCAGTGTAAATTCCATGTTTGATTTCAATGTGAATATCCAACGTCAAAGTTAAAAAACGAGATGTTTTGATGTCGCATTCTAAACAAATGTCGATAACTGTAATAATTGCTTGAAAGATTTGGCATTTCAAAGTAACCATCAGCAATGACAAACGCAGGTATTAAATAAGAGAGCTGCACAAATTAGAAAAGGGGGCATCGTAACTATTACTAAGAAGGTATTTGCTATAAGCGTCGCCATCCTTTTCATTCTGCGTGTACACCAGAAGATTGCTAGTTTCAGATATTTATGGTGTGGGCACCCTGGATCAATCCAGTTTAAAGTAGCTTTTGAAGTGTGAACAGTTGTCTTGAGAAGAATGCTGAGACACATGCAAATACTTACAGGTGATAAAAGGGACTAGGAGCGTACATGGTGCTTTTTGGCATTTCTAGTGGCTTTAGTTATATATAAGCTGCTCTGCTTGGAATTAAAACAATGCGAGTGCCAAAAAATCATACACGGAAGAGTAACAATAGTGTCTCGGATGTACTCAACTAAAAATAGAGAGATTTGATACCAGCTGTTCATAGAGAGATTCGCTACCAGTGTGCCAAAATTTCCCTGCTACATAGGCATTAAAGGAATACACAATTTCAACATACGGCCTCGTTTTGGAAATTACTTCAAACTTCATTATACGACATTTTTAAGTTCATATTTAGTTTTATCGCCGTAATTTTAGGCCGGATACAATTTTTCATATTGGTTGTGTGTGTATATTAGATTTTACGGAGAAATAAAGTTTGAAAACTTGTAAGGGATTTGACTGCGAAAATTGTTCCAGGTGAAGCTTTACCAATCATGGTCAAATTCTTTATGAACTTTTTATGTTTATGTCGTGATAAAATCAATATCGTGAGTCAAAACTCAATGAAAACTTGCAAGTAGACTAAAACTTTTGCTTTTAATCCGAAGTTTGGGTCAAAAATTTTGTACAAAAAATTGTAAAAATTTTTAACAAAAAGAGGCTGTAAGTTGAATTGGTGTATAGGACTGCTGAAATCGTGTCCTTCTAACCCAAATGGAGTATCACTTGATTAAATCACCTACATCATTAATCGAAATCTTATTGTTTTATCTGAAAATCACTGGAAATCCCATTGTTCTCGGGGAAATTTCGTGAACTCTTAGTAAAGTGAATTGCAAAGCGCTCAAACCAACATTTTACTATCTGCGCAATTGCAACTTTGGTACTAAAAATCATATCATACACTCAATGCGTGTAAAACCACTAAAACATAATCTTTCATAACCAACATAGAACAAATCTGCTCAAGAGGCAGCATTCATGCATCAATGGCGCTACTGAAATAACTTGAATTTCGTCATACCGTTTTTCATGATCTAGTATTTTAAGAGTAGTGGCTTTTAGAGTAGATGTGTAAGAATATTTTGTGTTGCTGTCTTGAGATCCTTACAGTGCAATTTATTTATTTTCATTCTAACAATAAAACTTGGTAATGAGACATTCTTTTGCCAAAATGTGAATGCAAGAGATATATAAAGCATAGATAACACAAACCTTGCAGTAATCAAAAGTAGGTTGAAGACTGTGAAGTAGGCTAAACATAACAGTACCTTTAATGTAGTTTAAAATTGCGTTGGTTCATGAGTCTCTCACCGAAAGGAAAGTCGTGTTTGTCCGTCTCTTGAGCTTGGATCCTTTTCGAACGTGAGACGTCGTTTTTTTGAAGGAGCAAGACGCACCGTTGATGGAGTACCTGTGCAAATTGGCGAGAATAGATATAAGTACATTCGTTATCTCAGAATTTAATTATGTTAACATCAAATTGGTCTTTTCTTTCACGTCAACTGTTAAAACCAATAGAGTACCTAAACCTTTCAAAAATTCGTTTCAAGCTAATGAAAAGTAAAATTTACTGAAGAAGACATAGATAAAGACAATATGCTCCTAATTTCCAATCGCCAGATGATTTTATTGACTAAATGAATATTTTCCGATCCATCGATTCATGAAAAGTGGGGGTGTCATACTCCCAAAAACCCTCGTCCGATACATCCTGAAAAGTACGTAACTGAACAAAAAATGATCCATTGACTATTTATTAATTTTAAAGGAACAAGTCTCTCACCAAAACTAGTTGTCCATGAATCTCTATATCCCTCACAATTATCTTCTTGCCATTTCTATAATTAGAATAAGCAGCTGCAAGAAGTAAGTATGGTGCAAAAAAGAGAGCGTTAAAAAAATGATCTAAGAGGGAACGAGGAAACATTGATGTGACTAAAAATGGGCAAAAGTTCATGAAAATAAAGAAAATTGCCAAATTTGCTCAAAGGCAAAGGGGCCACTGTCTCCACTGCAGCTGGTCCTTGGTCATAAGATAGGCTGCCTGCTTGAACCCTAACACAAATCTCACAAAATCCAAACAGATCTGGGTCCTAAATTCCCCCAAATGGCTTTTGGCTTTCCTAGAGGGGTTCCTAGAGGGATTAGATTCTTTTTCTGGAAAAAGCTATTTGTGACAATTGTAGAAGGCATCCGAGGACAACATCTTTTGGATAAAAGAAATTAATTATTATCTAAATTTTGACTAGAGCTGTTGGAAATATGTTTTATCGTAACTTTGCATGTTTTATAAGCAACCAATATTTTAAAAACATGTAATTATTGATTTTGCGGGCTTTTTATCATCAGTGCAAAAAGATGTCAAATAAACATTGCTTGTTTCACGGAAAATTCATACAGGGGCCATACGTCGAACACAAGAACGTTTTAGACAAGTACTTTACTTAAAAGTGTGGTTCATTGCAATCTTTTGCGCATCAATTTTCATTAGTTCACTTTAAACAATTTAGAATTTGGAAAACAAAACTAGAAAAAGAATGAGTCTCTAGGAAAAATGGCTTTTAATGATTCAATCTGATTGATTGTAATTTGCTGAAATTGTTAGGCCTTGTTACTCCAGACTTTGTGGTTCTAGACATCGCAGTTCAAGTCTTAAAATAACCCAGACTCGTGTAATTAAATTTATCACTTTGATTTTTATTAAAAAGAGCTGATCTTTGCAGCAGCCAGGTTCGCTTGCATACTTGCAGTTTTTCCTCTGCCTTTTTCTTCAAACAGATTACATTATCGTTATATCGCAGTGTGCAGACATTTTCAATTATCACAGAGCCATAAGAAACCCATTCATTTTTGAATGAATCTTCATGCAATAAAGATACCCTCGCTGCATGCCAATATAGATTTTTGATCTGTCTAGCAGCTGTCCGAGCCATATCAACATTTGCAGCCTCAGCAGTATGCTGAGTCTCTTTGAAACCATCAAGGGTAGTTTTTGCATTGCCTGGCAATCAGAGCTGATCAATGATGCAATAATAAAGTGGAAGGGAGTAACCCGCTAGATTTTGGAGAGTGTACGCTCCTCTCCCCGACTCCTACGGAAAGGCTAGAAAAATCCAAAAAAATCTCTTAAAAGGCTGAGTAATTTCCAATAGTTGGGTTGAAATAGTTTGGCAAAGCTTGAAAAGTAAAAAAAAACTGCTCTCGATAAAGGTGAAATTTTTGGAGGTTTTATTTGCCGTGGACGTCGAGCAATTCAAGACCATGCACTTTTGTAGGTAAATCTCAGAGGGCGACACTACCCACTTTTCTAAAATTTAGTTTCTCCTGCAGACAATGGTATTTCTGACAAATACTATTGTTTACATACATTGGCGCAATAAGACTAGGGTTATCATCTTTTTAGTTAATGGTTCTTTTTGGTGTTGCAGAACACTTTTTCAAGCTTCTAATTATAAAGCAAAAGTTGGCACAGGAAAATCCAAATAGATCCGAGAGATGTCACATGTTGTTTATCTTAGCTGTCTTGATGGCGATGGAAAACAACATGCCCCTACATGCACAAGAACTTTCTGTTTTCAGTTTGCTGAATTTGACTGGATTTGCTTTAGGAAATTAGACGAAAGGAAAAAGTTTCACCTATTTAATTATGGCAATGCAATACCAGCATGCCAACAAGATAATTATCAGCGTAGCGTAACGTGCATCTAGATCCATAGAGCCTCTAGACCAAAATAACTTCGGAGCAGGGGCGGGCTGGTATGACATTCCATTGAAATTTGCCAGTATCCAGGTTGGCCAGTCCATCACTTCTTTGAAGCAATAAAAGTACCTCTAGGTAAAGGGGTAATACTTCTCATCAAATAGAGGGTCTTGAAAATTTCTTTGATAGGGAAATGATATATGCAACCGATTGAAAGGCTAGTGGATACTCTTATCTTCAAAGATGGACTGGGCGTGGTTTGGCCCACTTTATTTTGTTGCACTCAAAGACGGACTGAGTTTAGGGGCGTCGCCAAAACATATTGGCTCGAACCTCTCAAATACGATAGTAGTTGCGGCTCTGAGTAATGGGTTGCATTCAAGACCTAATAAACGGGCCAGTTTGGGCTGTGATAATTGTTCATTATAACATACTTTTTTGTAATTACATTGACTTAGTGTAACACAAATTTTTAGTTATGACTTTTCTGCCAGGCTAGTTAATTTTTGCTAGTTTGGAGGCTTCTTTCTATTTGATGTTTTATGTGTCCCATAGGCTTGAGTTTATTTGTGACAGCCCCGCTAATTTTAGACGGCCTTTTGGTCTTGTATATTCTTTTGTCCGCGTATGCTAAGGCGAGTTTTGCAGGGGTTGGATCGTGTGAACGAAGTGCATGTTCTTAGCCATGATAAAAGCAGGAATAATAACGATGCTTGAAACTGGCAAAATCCGACGTGCTTAGTTAGATCGATTACATTTATGTCTGCGAAACAAAGAAATAAACTACCTAAATACCCTTAAAATATATTTTTTGATAGACTGAACATCTATCTAACTAAGCACGTCAGATTTAGCCAGAAAACAACAAAGTTTCAGTTGTACAACTTGCGATAGCAAATAGTGTACTAGGTATAAGTGCCTCAGTCTGAATAAAGCCTTTGGTGAAGTTTAAAAATAGGTCTACACTTCATTTTATCCTGCACTTCAGATTATGCCAGGAGAAAATTTCAGTCGTATAACTTGCACCGTTACAAAGATATAGTACAAGACACAATATAGGTCTGGGTACAAGTACTGTAATCGAAAAAATTGCTTTTATGGATTTTTAAAAGCTGTTTTTGCATCTCCTTTTTACAGCACGCCAAAAAAAAGGCCAGAAAAAAGTTTCAGTTTTATTACTTGCGAAGTTAAAACATCGTAGTGCCAGGCACTGCGGAGAAAGGGGAACGGCGGGGGCTATAGCCCCCCCCCCACTTTTTGCCAAAAATGCAAAAAATTTATCAATGAATCACCAGTCAAGCCACTTTCTCTTCGGTTTTAGCCTCCCTTTCTTTAGACGCTCTTGCGTAGTGCTATGCCTAAAAGAGGACTGGGTACCAGTACCACAATCCAAAAATAGCTTTTGGGGACATTTTTTAGGCTCGCTATGGATTTTATCGTATTCATTTGAAGCTTGGCTTGGATTACCTTGGGTACCAGACTCACTATATATAAAATAAAATAGAGAGTCTGGTCTAGTGCGTCCCATTCTCGTTCTGGTGTGCTGATATTAACCAATCAGGAGCGAGTGTACAGATTTCTGTACGTTCAAAGGTCACAGCGAAACAATAAACTTAGCTCTGGTATAAAACATTGAACAGAACTGAACATAAATAAATGCTAGCGACCGTAACGATTGAGTTTGAAGATGCTGTTAAAACTGTACTCAAAGAATATTTTCCGCATGTTGTGGAACTTAACACAGAACAGCATTGAAAGCTTTGTTTGTAGAGAGGAGCCATATTGCCAACTGGCTTTGGAAAGTCTCTGATATTTCAGGCTGTGCCTCTCATGCAAAGAAATTAGGCCTTGTAGTGAAATGCATTAAATAAGAACACAATAACAACACCAAACACAAGTAAATCAGTTATAGCTAATATTTCACCCGGCATACGGGGCTTCGCTTGTCGTATTGGCCATTTTTGCTGTGATGAAGTTCCAACGTGATGATTCTAACCGCCGCGGTGTCTAAAGGCACGCTGCCTTCACAGTGAGGAAGTAGACTTTGAAAGTATACACAATTTATGAGGAAAATTTAATAATGATTAACATTTAATAACTGCATTGTGCTAACTTTAATTTCATGCTTCGCATATGCTTTTTGCTGTCAAATGGCGTTTTACATCTGATTTGATTAAATAGGCGTATTAAGGCCAAATGGCGTATTAATAATGTCGACTTTACAGAACTGTATAAAATATATTTGCTTTAAGATTTCCCAAAACTCCTCTGAGTCTGACTACTGAGTATCTTTGTTATTTATCCGACAGTCTTGTTTCACAGGCATAGTCTGTTAAATAGACTACAGTTCTTTCAAGTAAGTACACCAGAACGAGAATGGGGCGCACTAGACCAGACTCTCTATTTTATTTTATATATAGTGAGTCTGGTACCCAGGGTAGGCTTGGATTATCATACTTATACCAAACTTCATGCTGTTATCATAACATGCACAGTTTTACTGCTATGTGTCTGTACTAGCAAGAAACTTCAGAAAGCAAGTTGTTTGACAAAACGAAACGTTTCAACAGCCATAAATTTCTGCTTATAGGTCAGATCACATTGGCCCTTTTACATATTTTGCTCAGTTTTTCAAGCTCTTTCTCATGATATCATTAGATTTGAAAAATTCGAAAGTCGAAATTCAACAATTTGGAAAACTTCATGGCCACGCCCTAGCTTTGTGCACCGCTCCCGACCGTTAAGACTTTGATTTTTGTTGTCAGCATGTCGACTTTTATCAAAATTAAGACTATTTAGACCTTTTAGCCTCCGACTGTTGAAATGTTGGACGTCGGAGGCCGGTGTCATATGCGTTTTGGTACCCTATGCAAAAGTGTAACATTGTGAAACGCAATGTGTTACAAATCATGTTGATTTATCATGGTGTGATGTTAGGACACAATGTGCGTTACAAATGGAACACAGTGCTTCCCGAACAATGCGTTTCCTATATAAAGGAAATCAGAGCACCGCTTGTAGTTATAGACCAGGCTACAGTGGCCGTAGGTACCACCTCAGGGCGGAGAAATTCAAGTGGATACTTTCAGGTAGCTATGGGTCTGGTTACTTGGAAAAGTGATGGTGAACGGGGAATTGTTGGGGTTTAAGGGGTAAATACGAGGGTTTAAAATCGTCATATTAGCATATAACCTCTGTTGAGGAGCCACCGTTTTGTTTACGACTTCAGAGCATGGCAAGTGCTTGTTATCATAAAAAAATAATCTACAGGGAGTCTTTTAGAGCCTCCTCTTTAAATTCCGACATATTGCTACAATTAGAGTAGTCACGTGACCAATTTTTACCCCTTACCATATTTGGAAGGTGAGCCTTTTCTAACAGAATACCCGAAAATTCTTTTGTTTAATACTGTTAAATGTTACAATAATGTATAAATCAGCAAGATTATTCTACAACCGAGCTGTTGTTGATAGATACCCTGAATAACTTTGAGTTTATGATTGTTTTTAACTATGTGAAGAATAATGGTTGCGAAGACATGATAATTTATTAGGCGTCATTAGCCGTTTGACGTCATGCGCGTTTGGTTACTGCGTGATGACTCCACATCTTCTTCAGATGCTGGGCAACTTTTTTCGCAATTCACCGCTTTGAAAATATTTGTACAAAGAGTAATACAAATATGTAACGCAATGAACCCAAGAAATCACGGAAATACGTAGCAGAACAAAAAGACCTGTGTGCATCATTACCAAGAAAAAATTGTTTTGCTCTAAGCGTCATTTTCAGTATGTAAGTTGTTATTTTCGCTCTGAAAATTGGATACTCTCTGTACCTTTAAAGTATTGAGGAGGTCCTGTTTTATTTATATTTTTAAACATGCAAGGCTTAAGCTGTATTGTTCATTACCCGAGCAAAGATTGTCTGTACAGTGGTATTAAAGATTTGTCTGACATCAATAAAGATAAAATTTATGCTGCAAAGGCTACTCGTTTACGACTTGGTGGCAAAAATATCCACGAAGAACAATGCAGCTCCATTCCTGACGAGGTTGATCCAAATAAGCACGGATTTCATACAGAACCTTGTTATAAAAAATTTAAGGCATTAAAGTATCCATTGAGTTCTGTACTTTTGAGTTTGGCAAATCATGATGGCGCGAGAAGAACAACAGCTAAAAGTAAACTACAAGGCATTATATTGGACCATTGTAGCAACCCCGTTGGTCACCCTAAAGAAACTTTACCAGACAAAAGGAATGTCTCTGCATTTTTAATTGAAATGATGGCCGTCATCTGCACAATAACGAAAATGACTTGACGTGGAAGTTCATGAAACCGTTGCCCAGAAATTATTGTAGAGTTGATATTGTTGCAGACACGTATCAAGAAGTGTATATCAAGTCATCCGAAAGAAACAAAAGAGGTTGCTCTGAAAAAATTATTATTCAGTCAGCTAAGTCTAAAATTCCACCAAATTTTAACGAATTTCTAAAGAATGAAGAAAATAAACGACATTTTCTTGATGGTCAATGTTCTTGTTGAGAACCGATTGCGTGCAATAGAAATGTTACAGTGCACAAAGATCTTCATTTCGACTGAAAATAGTGCATGAAGCTAACAGAGTTTGAAGCAATTGAGGAAGACGAACTTGCAAGCAATCAAGAGGAAGCAGACACGAAGTTGACCCTACATTGCCTGCATACTTTAACTTAGCATCCTTCGAAAAAAGTTGTTGTACGCTCTCCATCGTCAGATATCGAAATCTTGGTAATTCTATTAAATATTATTGAAGAGCAAAGTCAAGTATATCTCGATTTTGGAGTTGGTTTGAATAGAAAAGGACTATTTTTGTCTGATATTGAGATGGAAGATGGTTTGAAGAAGTGCGAGATATGCTTTCATGCATTCACGGGGAATGACTATGTGTCATCTTTTTTCCGCAAAGGGAAATCAGAATTTTGGGAGGTTGTCCAGAAGAACAACAGATTTGTTAACACATTTTCGCTACTTGGGCAGGTTTGGGAACTTGATGAGCAAATATTTGTTAACCTTGAAGAATATGTTTGCCATTTATATGGATACCGGCAAAAAATGTCAATGATGTGAGGAAAAAATTATTTGACAAGAAGTATGTAAGACAAGGTAAAGCCATAGACATTTCACTCTTGCCCCCATGTCAATCATCACTAAGGCTACACAATTGCGATCAAAGATTTGGAAGTCATCGGGTGAAAGGTCCATAAATTTTCCAGATCTTTCTACTTTTGGCTGGAAAGGGAATCTGACTATAGAATGGCAACGACAAGCATTTCCAGACGAACTGACTGACTTCCTCCTGGATCATGAAGAAACGGAGATGATGTAGAAAGTGAAAATGAAACCTAAAATGGATAAACAATGACAAATGCAGGTATCTTTGCCTTAACTTGCATCTTTTAACATTTAAGAGTTTTAAACAAAAGAATTTTCAGGTATTCTGTTGAAAAAGGCTCACCTTCCAAATATGGTAAGGGGTAAAAATTGGTCACGTGACTATTCTAATTGTAGCAATATGTCGGAATTTAAAGAAGAGGCTCAAAAAGACTCCCTCTAGATTATTTTTTTGTGATAACAAGCACTTGCCATGCTCTGAAGTCGTAAACAAAACAGTAGCTCCTCCGCAGAGGTAATATGCTAATATGACGATCTTAAACCCCCGTATTTACCCCTTAAACCCCAACTATTCCCCGTTCACCATCACTTTTCCAAGTAACAAGACTCATAGCTACCTGAAAATATCCATTTGAATTTCTCCGCACTGAGGTGGTACCTATGGCCACTGTAGCCTGGTCTATTAGCGCCGCCTTGTTAAAAATTAGTAAGATTGCTCCTTACATTCTGAACAATACGGACCAAACCGGAATGCAAAGAATATAAGAGCCAAAGCACAAGAACCGTATCCATAAACTCAGTTGCTTTTGTACCCTCTTTTCTTTTTTTACAAAAATTAAATAACTTGAGGTCAAGCTTTGTTTGTACGTTTTAGTCAAACAGGCCAAACGTTCCTTGGTTGTATGTAGAACCATTTCGAAGAAATAATTTAGAACAAGCTGAGGCAGAATTACAGCCAAACTTTAAATTTGAACAAATTTACGAAACCCCCTTAAAAAGTGTAATTCGAAAATGGTTCGTTTTGGTTACTTCTTCTTTAAGTTCTTGGGTACGTTTTTGCATAACCAAAATTGCCATGCGTTTGTGTACTCGGACCGAAATGCATGCTAAATTCTACCATTCGTTTTGGTTACCTATTGTTTAAGTGCTTGGGTACCTTTTTGCATAACCAAAATTGCCATGCGTTTGTGTACCCGGACCGAAATGCATGCTAATTCTACCATTCGTTTTGGAACCTATTGTTTAAGTGCTTGGGTACCTTTTTGCATAACCAAAATTGCCATGCGTTTGTGTACCCGGACCGAAATGCATAAGGTTACCGAAACGCATATGACACCGGCCTTTCAAAGATGTTTGTCCAAGCAGCTGACTGAAGAAGAATGGGACACTTTTCTGCAATGAAGGTTTTAATCACTCATCTGTAAGGAAGTGATAAAAAATAGGTCAGCAAAAATTTGCAAAGATAAGCTAGCAAATGCGGCAGATTTGAAGTTTACCTTTCGTCGTTTTCCGTTTCCAGACAATAGGCTTTCAGCTCTGTTCGTCCTTACAGAAGCGTTGTTTGAGTTTGGGGCAGAGACTCTCCATTTTGGAAAAGAGTGCCCAAGATAAGTTTGTGATTCAAAATTGTACCTTAAAGAGATGGGAACCTTAATTTTAAACAAAATTAATTTATCATTAAAATATAAAAGAGATGCTCTTTATCAATGTCATAAAGGGAAGTCAAAATATCTAAACAGGCTTGTTTTTGTGTCCTTTGCTTCACGTTGGTAATACAAATTAAAGAAAGAAAATTCATTGAATATAGCTAATAAATTCAAATCCTTAATCTGAAGAAGTCGTCATGGCTAATAATCTAAAACTATATTGAATATAGAATATAGATGTAACATGATGTGGAACAAAAAACTACTTATATGTAATCCAGGTGTTGAATGTAGGGAGAGCACAATCTGCAAGTGCATGCTGGAATTTGAATTTTGTCCATATTGCTTTTGAGAAAATTTATAAGGCTTGCTATTGAATCTTTTTGTGCAGAACTCTGTTCCAAATCTACCTACACTTACGTATTATTGTATCTAAGCCATGTATTACTGTATTTGGTAGAAAATCTTAATATGTCTCTTGCAAAGCACAGATTCTCCTTTTTTAGTGTTTTGAACATTTCGATTACAAACTTTTGTATATGCATCTTAGCTACTTACTGTACCAGTGCATTATAGATCTTTATTCTTGCTGCTTTCTCGTTGAAGTTTGTTTAACCTACCATTTAATAACTTTATATCTTCTCCTTTTTTGTGATGATAAAACTCATAGACGGGTGATAGCCTTTATTTCAGCCAACACTTTACTTTAGACAGCAAAAAGCTTCAGTAGGCGACTTAATTAATATTTTCCTATTCTCAAGAATTAATAAAGGAAATTTACTTTTCTGCAATTTATGTTATCGAAAAAGTCCTGTTGCCAAAATATCATACAGTCAATCCAATTAAATTAATTTTTAGAGGACAATTCCGCAATGCCTGATCTGAGTCCTTAGCAAAATATCATTCTTCTAAAAAACATGCATTGTGAAAACCATTTTTTGTACAAAATGTAAGAAATTTCAAGCATTTACCTCGAAACTGTTGGTTTTCTGCTGTCTTTATTTTGACCAAAGTACTTGTGCGAGTCCATTGCATCATATTCTTCGTCCTCAAAACAAGACATTGTTTCTTGCCTTTTTGGTTGTCCCACTGGATTATGCCAATAATCGGTTGATTTTTGTTTAGATCCATAAACCATCTCTTGATTAACAAACTCAGGACGCGAAGCTGTGTATTGAGGCATCTTTGTCCATTTACTCGTATGATACTCTATTGATCGATTGGCATAAGCTATCGTATCGATATTCACATCCAGCGCAGATTCGTCTTTTCGAAGCTGCCGTTGCAATCTATGTTGTCCCTGGTTTTCTATGTGATCATGGTAGTAAATATTTGGTTCAAATGTCTGCTCGGAGTCATCAGCACTACACACCACCTCTTGTGGGCATGAGTTATGATATTCAATAGAAAGACTTTTTTCGCGGTTGCGTTTACAATTAGATGTTCCCTGGGCTGAAGAAACTTCATCGTAGTCCTTTCCAAACCATCCTGTTTGACTCTCACACACAGGCCCAGGAAGGTTGTCAGGAATCGATAGGCAATCACTTGTGTCTCCAAAAATGTTTTGATTTAACGATGAATGAAATGCCTGATAAATTCAATAAGATCTTTAAAAATGAATTACAAAAGCATCCCGATAAAGGGTTGTGTTATATTTATTTTCTACTTTTATCAATTTTCCTCGGTATGAGGATAATAGTCTCTATAGCTATGGAAGTAGTCCATAGAGAATGCAATAGTTCTCTTCGAAATTACGATTTTGTCTCCACTTGATAAAACTAACAATTTCTTATAGCAAATTAAGGAGAAGGGTAGGTAAAGAATGAGTCGACAGAAAACAAAAATAAAACCACAAACCTCGATTATTCTTTCAGGTATCCATTTTAATGACTTTTTCATTTCTGATATTGTAAAGCTAAGTAAAGTTTTCAGCGGTGTAGCAGTGAGAGCAATTTGGGCCCTAGAGGAGATCAGAAACAATTTTGAATTTGATAAATACCCTGCAGCTGGTGTATAATCACTGGATTCTAAGTTACACCACTAACATAAAATTTTGAAATTTTAATAAATCCAGCTAAATTACTAATATTTGATGCTTAAAAGGGTTTTCGGGGTTTTGTTGTAGCTAACTCTTTAAAAAGGTAAACAGTTGCTTTATAACAAAAACGAAATTTTGACATGAATATTGAAAGTAAATCAAAATCGACTGAAGGTTCTGCTTGATCAGATGAAACTGGCACTATCACAGCAGCGCTATACTTCTTCATTTGAATCATTTTCACAGTTATCGAAAATAGCATAATATAAACAGTGAATCACAAATACTTACGTAAAGGAGGTAAACATCGGAAAAGAAAGCAAGAATCTTTCGTGCTGCGGGGAAAATGGAGCTTTTTTATCAAGAGAAAAGTTGAAGTCTCAAGGCAGTAACGAAGGAATGACTGAATGTCAAATTGCAAACCCTTGAAATTTGGAGCGAAGTGAACGAAAAGTGAAGGACTTTGCTTTCTTAACGAAGGGTGCGGGGTTGCAATATGCACTCGTTATTTGGCATCCGCGAGGCAATATGGATCATTTTCTTACATAAATGAAATTTCCTTCTTTACATATACAATTACCTATTGATTTCGAAATAAAAATTGACGATGGTGATAACACGTTAAGAATTTAGAGCAATGCCCAACTTAGAACAGACCTACCATGCTCATCTCTTCGGTCAGCCAAAACCTTTTGCCCCATTCGTCTTGTCCCCAAACAGGGGAAGAGTTTCTGGCTTCATTGCAAATCTTCAAGATCCAATTGGCAGTTTCTTCGTGTGTAAACGCATAGATAAGGTGAAATTTTGTCATTGAGGCTTTCTTGAATTTCGAGAAAACCAGTTTGAAGCTTGATAATGATTCGATTGCGAAGTAAGGGAATTGTCTGTAAGGTAGAAATGCTTGAAATAATTGTAGCACCTTAAAAATTGCACCATGAAAATCATATAAACAAACTTTTACACCATATTCTACTTTTTCCAAACAAAAGGCGTTTTCACAGGGGGGGGGGGGGCTCAAGATAGAGAATCATATGTAACTTTTCTGCATAGAGAGATGATCTTGTTTTGAACCAGGTTAAATCCTTTTTAAAAAGAGACTTGCATAAATCTGCAATTGAACATTTTTATTCAGTTGCTAGCATATAATTTCATAAAAAAAAGATAGTCTAGATTATTAAGACCTTACGACAAAATTATCATCTGATAATTGAACAATTTTCGGTTCTATTACATGGAACTCAAGTTATTTAGATTAAAACGAAGAATCATTATGCCAAAAGAAAATTTTCTCAGTGCAAAATGCATTGTTTTCTAATCAAAAAGTTCAAAATCAGTTAAGATACTTTGAAAGATGTACATCAATATAAAATATATTTCTTGGTATTTCTTCATACAGACATACAGACCATATTTACATCTAGACGTGTGCCAACTTACGTATTTTTAGATGCAAACAGCACAGCGATGACGTAGCAATTCAAGCATTTCAGCATCATTGATGACATTATATTTGCCAACTTCGAGTGAAAATTATCACCATCCAACTCGTGTTCATTCAACAGTATAATCGATGTCCGTTCATCGACAATGATATCAGGCTGCTTATAGAACTCCATTTCCCCAAAGGTCTTGTAAAACTGAGAATAGTCCCTCTCTATTAATGTCAGATTCAAGCGGTTTTCAATCTCAGATAGCAGATCCTTGTTTTCTGTTATCTTTCTAGAGCCAATAATGATGTGTTCACTGAAACATTTCATTGGCTTGTCTTTTCCAATAGATACATCTGTTTGAATGCATGTAACACTTTCTGCAAAAGGAAAAGTACAATGAAATGGCCTGGTAATCAAAGTCAAAAAGCGACCTTAGGTTATGAATGTCATACGTTTTGCATTCAATCAAAAAATCAGGCAACATAATACTAACATAGAGTAAAGTTGTATCTTTGAAAGGTAAGTCTACGTACCTTTGCAACCGAACAAGTCCCCGGTTGTACAATCATATGACACGAACCCTTGGATGTGTGGGTTGCTCTCAAGGCAAAACTTGGACCATTCAGACTCCTCCTTGAACTCAAATTCAATCACAAAACCGATTCGATTCCAAGGGCAAAATTGAAGCTCGGCAGACAACTCAGCCACGATGACATTAGCTTGAGAGATAACCTCGCGAATATGTCCTTCTTCGGCAAAATCATTGGGATATCTTCTGATCACAACATTTTTTACCAGGCGTAGACTTTCTTCAAGCGATGTATAACAATACTCAAAGTAACGACGAACCAGTATCATAATCTTTTGGTTAGATGACTGTGATGTTAGGTCTTGTATCATCTTTGTGATTTTTTCAACTTTTGGGTGCAGCTGGAAATCTGCATCAAGTTTATACTGCTGTTTCGCTAACTGCCTCCTAACAGATTCTAACAAATCACCAACGAAACTTTCGTATTTTTCTCTAATGTGCTTTAATACTCCTGCAAGATAAACAAATAATAGATTAAAGGAGTTGTTCATATAAAATCATTTACGTTTTCTATTTTATGTAACACAGTCCTTAATAAATTTTGTTCTTCAAATACATTTTTCGTATAAATGACATAAAAATCACACTTTATCTTCCTTTTAATTTACAATAAATACATTACAGCTCAAGACTTTGTATCTTATGCTACAGCTAATCAGGGATACAGTAAGAAAACTTCGCTTGGAGACCATTTTGCTCTCCTTAACAACAAGTCTCCCTCTCTCTCATCTATCCCGCTCGCTCGTGCGTCGTTGTATCTGTTTTGCACCTCTGTGCATTATTAATCGATTTACATCGCTTAAATACGAGGCAAATTCACTTTAGTTTGCCACACCTATATACTTGTATGTCTACTAGCAATGCAGAGATCGTGAAAGACGATATCAGTGAAGGAGCTACATCACCAAGCAGTGTATGGCATTTCCATACTAGTTTACACACTTTATCTTAAAAAGGGTATAATTTCTCAATATACCAAACGTTATAAAACTTCAGCAATAAACTTTAACTGCATCTTCAAAATATACGAACCTACAGCTGCAGGTATACCATAATGAATTATGGCATCAAATGACAGAACCAAAGCATGCAGGCATATGATTCCTTTCATTACATCGGCATCTACATTTAAAAACAATATCATAAATTAGTGGATTACAGAAATAGGAAAACTTTAAACTAAGACAATAGGATCAGAAATAAATAAGAAAGCTTTTTTATTCGATATAAACGCTTACAAAAATTAATTTGTTCAAGCCACTACGTGCGAAACTACTTCAATGCGCAACAAGAACGATACCAAGGTGAGCAAAATATCATATCCAAAAAATCAAGGACTTTGAATGACGAATTGTATAATCGAACAATACTTAGATACACGCCTACAAAATGTGGATGAAAATGCTGCACACTAGCAATGCAGCGTGTTATAAAACATTATGCTTCTTATCAAGATACTTGTTATAGTGTAGGATTTGCCAATGAAAGTTTGCTAGTTGCATTCTCATCGAAGTTACGGTACCAATAACATAAGAATAGTTGAGGGTACCTACCATAGTAGAAAAACATTCAAAATGTTTGTGCCCTGTTTGTTTATATTAAAAGCTTCTACAGCAATATATAACCAATTTAGGATATTTGTCATGTGTTGGTTTAGTAAACAGCTGAGGACGGAATTCAAATGCAAATTATTACTAGATGCTAAATTGTGTAATAATCTCACCGTTTGCATTCATTGCTGAACTTTCATGTCTTTTCTCTTGCTGTCGAAGAAGGAACCTTGTGATATCTGGTTTCAAACTGAAAAACTGATAATCATGCCCAAGAATTTTCCTTTCCTTTAAAAAGCCGAGAAGAGGACGGGAATCTTTTTCAAGAATTCTTAAAACAATTATATAGTTGCTTGGTAAGTCAACAGAAACAACCTGGTTTTTCTTCACAGATTCATCAGATGGAGCAGGATTTCCTCCTTCTTTCACATTCTTCAAGTTAAAATCATTCTTTGCTACTTCCTGGTTATTAAACTGCTTGTTTTTCATTTTCAGTTGGTCTGGAGAAGTCTTTGTTACTTTCTCAAACTGTTCATGAGCATTAGTGGCGCAATCTTTGAAAACTGATGGCTTCACTTTAGCTGCTTTCACTATGCTCCCTAAAAATTAACATATTTTGGCAGTCACATAAGAACATATCTTCTTGCCAGTTACACAACAGTATTCTTCCTAATATCGATCTTTTTGTAAAGACATGTAGACCGCTTCCAAACAACATTAAGTTTTCCATAATTTAACATGTATGTTTGTTTCACATATCAAAATACCACGCTACTACATCACCACTATGATTGATACCAAATATAGGCTTCAAGTAAATAATACTGTATTTCCGTGGAATTAGACTTTGTATCATGTTTCAAATGCAATCACTATTGATGCATCGTAGTATTCTGAGTTGCAATAACAAATTCCTACATCAGCCGGTCAAGTTACCGAACCTCTGTACAATAACTATTAAGCGAAGCAAAACAGAGTGATTTATCGTACATATCAACATCTTGGTTTTTGTCTTGAAATAACTTAATCGAAGAGGTTGAAAATGATGTTTTTCAGGCCATCATAAAAATGAATACCAAGGATCTACCATGGCCAACATACTAAGAAAAGCTTTAGGTACCGTGAAATTAGAAGACTATTTCTTGCTATTTCATACCATGCTACAAATGATTAATTATTCTTCTATTTGATGGACTAAACATAGAGTTATTTTCAATATTGAAAAAAGTAAGACTACTAACGTGGAGGCACCATTGCAACTGGTAGTTTGTTGATGAAAACTTCTTTAGTTGCTTTTTCACCAGTCCTTAAGAGCATAAATGTATCTAAAGGTGAATCAGTAACCATGGTGGATTTGCTTTGCGTAAAGGTGCACTGCGATTCAGATTGGCTGCAACGAAAGCTCGAGTCATCTTTAACCGCTTTTGGTGCAGAACGTGCTTCTAAGAAAGAATTGAAATTATTATGTGCCAAAACACATATTTTGATTAGGTTAGAATTAATTCAGATTTGAAATGCTTGACAAAACAAGAAAATAATATACAATTCAATTGCATGTTGGAAGGATTCACACAATATTACAGATATAGATAAATGACTTGTAGTTACTTACGATTGTCTTCAGGTTTACAGGCTTGCATTCTTTCAAGAATTCGTGACATCAACATCTCTCTAAAATTCGCAGGTTTTTCTCTTTGTCTGGATTCAGAAGGAGTTTTCTCTTCCTGTTGTAATTGCTGCTCACCGGGGATTTCTTCGCCCATGACAGATTCATCACAACTTTCGTCTTGCAATGAAGCAAAGGAATTTTGCATAAAATTACAACATAAAAGTATGTCTTTAATACATATTGAACGACCGTTGATACTCTAGGGGGGTAATGCTAAAACAATTCTTCAGTGGATACATAGGATTACGACAAAAGCATTTTTGGAAAATTAAAATAATTTCTTCTTAAGCAAATCTAGCCGCTTATTTCAGTTACGATGCAAGGGTTTCACTTTAAACTACAGTGTTTTACATATCACTTTAAAAACCAAACACTGAGGTATAATCCAGAAAACAACGAGAAGAACAGATAACTGGGTCTTCTTTCAATTAGTTGCCTCGAAACAGCATAAATAGCAGTAAGGCTATCGAATTGTTTTTCAGCAAATTTGATAAAATCAATTTAAGGTAGGTAGAGAAAATACTCTCTTTCTTTTCCTGGTGAATGAAATACCCAACACCTCCCTTCTTGTTGGAGTTAGTAACAGCAAAAGGCACTGCTTGGACTTATCATTTTAGAAGCAAAAAGGCAAACAAGGCCTGATAATGAAGCATACCCTCAAGATGTAGGCGTCTTAAGTCATATTTTTGCAAATCAAGTTCATCGTGATTGTTTTTCTTTGGTATTTTGCACAACCCTGTCATCTCAGACGTTAGAATCTTCTTTGTGCTTGAAACTTCCTTTGCCCAATGCACTAGAGGGTCCCATGGCAACAAAACCTCGGAGTCACAGTCCATAAACGACTGGCAATACTCGTTTAACAATTGTTTCAAAACGGGCTTGGTTTCCAAGCCAACAGATTCAGGCACTATAAAGAAAACTGCATCATGAAATTTCTCGTGATATCACGAACTATCCGATTTTCAAAATTTAATAGCTGTAAATATACAAAACAACCAACGGAAAAAGGACTTTATGTTGTAGAAAGTGTAGAAAGCTTGAAATTCTAGTACAGATCATGAGGCTTCCTTAGAATCTATTTTCAACGACTGCATTTTAGAAATCTGACTTAAACAGTTTACTGAACACTACTTTACATAATAAAGACAATACTGACGATATCTTATTATGTAAAATATTATTTGCTTCTGCGTCATTACTTAACCAGTTTCACTGAATTCTTTATGCAATACAGGCAATACAATTTTAAAAAGAAACGGCATTTCACTATGTAAAATATCATGCAAATTCAATAATCACAGTCTTGCCTTTTAGTGTCATGGAAAGCGTGTCATCTAGGAATTTGTCACCATCGTTCAGTTCTTTAGCCAAATTTTTCTTAGAAGACGGTGATACAAAATGCCTGTAATAAAAATCCTTAAATAATAAATTGCATATTGAAAATAGATTGGAACTCGGTTTAAAGCCTAAATAACTTAATAAAATCTAAATATTTGGCTTTTTTTATAAGGTCTTACTTTTGGCTGAGTGGAGATACTTCTAGAGGCATCGGCTGGATTGCTGTTATGGTATCGCTCATTACAGTCGACCGCTCTAGTGAACAGATCGATAAAGGACTGTCCAGTCGTATGGAGTTTTCATCAGGTGCTTTTGCATGGTCATCTATAAGAAGGAATATAGAGGTAAAACTGTAGCACCATTAAAGGATATGAGTATATTGAAACTCCTAAGAAAAGGATGTATTAGACATTAGATGCTTTGAATTGAGAAGCTTATGCTTCTTTATGCAAACATTGGCTACTCAACCCCTAAAGAATTTATAATAACGACAGAAATCTTCTTTTACCCAGATAATGCTGTAGTGCTATACCTTATGTCCTGCAGATATGGACATACATCTATAGAGGACAACAGAGAGTAATCCCTTTAAAAACATGGCTTAAAATGATTGGATTGACATTCAACAATCCTACTAACACTATGAAATAATGCATACTAGCTGCTACCTAAGACCATTGCATACCGATAAGAAGTTTGATTTCTTTTTCTCTGACGTCATCATCTGATCCTGAGTCACATCTGTCTAGCTTTTCAATTGTAGATCCAAACTGGAATTTGTTGGCTGTGAGACCTTTAAGCACAGAATGAAAAAGGTTTATTGTGCTACCTTCAGTTTCAAATACCAAATAGAACAGAGAACATCACAAGGTGCTGAAGATATATTAACTGGAAAGCCTGCAGATTTACAATGAAACAAGCTATTGTTCTGCTATTACAGCTTCAAAAGCTACAGGACACTTGCTTCAGGGCACACCACGTAACTTTTTTCTTGTTTGATTGTGAATGCATAATGACAACTGAAGATATTGAAACTTCTTTTATCGCTACATTTTCTCGTTTTAAAAATGCTAGTTATCTGTTTGAAGCTCCAAAACAGAATAATATCACTTAATTAAGGAGGAGGCAATGAATAAAACCAAAAACGCAACAAAAAACGACGAACAGAAGTGTTCAAAGCACCTTGGACGTTATACGTAAAATCCATTTGCAACTTTCAAAATACAGCAACACTTCTAAAATTATACTTTAAGGTTTACCAATTATGTCTGTATCACCATCTTCACTGGAAATTTCCATTGGACGTAAGCACATAATATCATCTTGTCGAATCACGTTGATATTGTCATCTTGATCACAAGTTGGGACATGATTTAAAGGCTCCTCAAGTAAGAATGGATCGTCCTAAAGCAAACAGAAAGCAGCTAACAGGCAGAGGCATTACTTCCAGGTTTATTTCGAAAAATGAGAACTTGAAGGGAAAACAATGTTATTTATCAGTAAAAAAAAAAGTTTAAAAATTGAAGTGTTGGTAATCTTTTGAGCTAACCTGTTAATATTATTTCCCGTAAGGTTTTTTGTACTTATAAATCTATTGACACACATCAGCAAAGGACTGGGCTTTAAGATTATTGGGTTCTCAAACTTCTTATATTAGCTAAGCATCGTTATAGCAGTAGGGTGTTCTTATGAGGTATGTTAACGAAAGAGTTGAGTAACTCACCTTGAAAGGCAACTCAATTTTCTCGAAGCTTTCTTCAAAGATTGTGAAATCTATCTGCTCTCCTTCACTCATAGAAATCTTTCTTTCACTGAAAACAAATTAATTTGTTTTTCATCCTTTATGAACGAGCCTAGATCCGTAGAAACTGAGATATTAATAAGAAAATGAAAAAACAGGAATGATAGAAAGAAGCATTTTCTTCAATATAAACAATAACTTGAAATAAATCTTTCAACGATGACATCAGAGAGATTATACGTGTAAAAAATACTGTAATTTAACAGCTATCAATATTTGAAAAATTTTTTGAGGTAAAAGATTTTAGAAGAACAAGAAGAAACAGCTAAAGCATTGAATTACCGAATAAGGAGATCTTTCTGTAGCCCAAAATCGATTAGAAAAGGGTCTGCAACGCGTACAGGTCTCAGCTTTTGTGACAAAGATGACGGACTGGTTGGCAATGACTTAAGGTCCGATAGACTCCAATCAGATTCAACATCTTCCAGATAAAGTACCCCTATTTAGCAGGAATAATTAATTATAGAAAGAACTAAGTAATAAAAATATATGTTTGATTTATAAATGAATAAACGAGATTTTTGGGCAATATTTATACAAGTTAAAAGAACATTAGAGGGGGAAACAATCTGCATAAGTAAGTGATTTTAGCAGATGCAAAACCATTAAAGAGACTGGGAATTTTCTATCTGACTACTCAGGCTAAAGGCATTATTGCTGTAAACCAATGGAGATTTGAAGATGCCCAAGAGAAAGGGCACCAATCCTGTAATTACAGAACGTTTATTTGTAATCGTAGTACCCATAACGGAAACTTTTGAGGATGATTTCCATTGGCCCCTTTTTACATGCACTGCATTTATAGATGGTCCCCGGAAGCCTTTTGAAACATGGGCAGAAACGGTGGTATACTTTTAAAAAAGTTCATTTGAAGAAAAAATAGTTTAAAACTTTGAACCAGTTCTTTTAATGGCTTATAATGTTCTATTTTCAATTTCAAAGGTTTTCCTTTCCGTAGTATGTATTGAGGGTATCCATATGCACATTTGATTTTGAACAAAGCTATGTCTATGTTTAGAAACATAATATATACATCACATTTTGTTTAACTACGAATAAAGTGGTGACAGATTGCCGTTATTGGGCAGCAAGATAAGATAAAATACAACAAAAAACAAATACCTTCTTCTACTACATTCTTCAGGCATAGATCATCTGCAAAAATATCTTCATTTTGGTTCAATGAATTTTGGCCAAATGATTCTATCTCATCTTCCAAGCTGTCAAAACTGTCAGGAAAAGGAGAGTCTGGATTTGAGCTCGGAATTACTTCCACTTGTGACGGGCTTTTGAAGGGACTTTGCTGTGCAATTGCCTCAATGCGGTTCAATGGACGAATACCACAGAAGATGGAAATCAGATTTGTTAAATCAGCTTCAGTATCAAAACCATTATGTCTCTGGTCAACAGTGCATGTTTCTGAAAATTTGAAAAAATTACTAGAATCATTTCATTGATTATTGATTTCGAATAGCACAAATATATGTAATTTACTAATTTGGCAAAGTTTACAAAAACTGTATTAAACTTTGCATTGAAAAGTAACCGTATTGTCGTCAACTATTGCTTAGAGTCCGTACCCTGTACAAAGTAAGAAAATTTTCCATTATTACCAAATGCCAAGCCCCCAACCACCCCTTACTACAAAATTAATCTCTTAACTTTGAAGTCAACTATTTCAAAATTCGTCTGCTGCAAAAGATAAGCAGATAATTTTAAATTCCAAATTCCATTTTGTTTATATTCAAACGTTTAAGTTTAATAATCTCATGTTCAAATGTTACACTTAGCGATGCTTGCAAGAAAGCACAAAAGTTTAGAGACTTAAACATTGAAAATGATTCAAAATATTTGAAACGACAAAATGCAGGTTTGCAAAATGTTTACCAGCTAATCCAAAGCTTTCTTTTAATGCCGTTATTCTGTCTTTCTTTGAAACACCAGACAGTTGATCTAAATGATGGGGCACACCCAATAGGCAGTTATTCAGCAGATTCTGCCGTTGATTTTGGTACTGAAAAAAGAACAAAGTTTTGCAGAAAATCTAGTCAAACAAGCAGAAATTTCAATGAACATTAAAACATCAAAGCATTATATTTAATGCTGTGATTTTAATAATTTGACACGGTGGCATAAGTGTAAGGGGTAAGGGCCTGGGGGGCTAAGGGGTTCTAGGGACTTGGGGTGGGGAGCTTCAGCTCACTGACTAAATTCGGATAGTTGATTGCTTTGGGCAAAGCAAAAAGTCAGATGACATGAAAGAAAGCCTTGCCAAAAGACACATGGAATGGGAACAAAAGTAAATACAGGCAGGAAATTCCATGTACTGGTTTAGACCCTCATGGTTAAAAACGTCGTTTATGCCAAGAAGCTACTCTATTTATAGTACAATTCAAATGCTATTTAACTTACTTAGCAATTCAAGTGCTATTTAACTTCCTAGATTTTCTCCAGAAATTCTGCTCATATACTCAGGTAGACAACAAATCTTTTCAAATCTTTTGAAAATCGAAATAAACAAAGAAGATACGAATGATAGTTCTAATCTTTGCAATGCAAAATCAAAGGTCTGACACTGAGACGTTGTAATTTAGAAGGACAAACTCCAATTAATTCTTCCTGTACTGCGAAGTTCACCCTACTTTCCACTTTGCCCTGTGGCTGCCATTAAAGTACTGCCTGCTTACTTCTTGAAAGTTATGAAAGTGTTCTTTGATTTTGCCTTCTTTATTGCCTACAACAAACATTTTAAATTCTAGTTTGGGTGACAGGAATGAAAATGGCCCAAATTCCCATCCCCCCGAGGGGCTAGAGATGATGTTGGGTCACTTCACTGATTTCGTAAGCTTCTTCGGTCAAACATCAAAGGTCAAACTTCGAGAAACGTACTCAATACGGATAAAACACTAAACATCTTTTGTCATGTCCGAAATAAATTTATGCTTTCTACTGAACGTTCATTTCAGCAAATTAAATGATTGAAACATCGGTGATTATTTGGAATTCAAATTGAAAACGTTAATATTAATTTCATTTGACAAAAAGTATTGGCTAGGCCAACCTTAAAGTTAGCTAGTGTTAGAGCATATACACCATTAAAATTCGAAAAGGGGTATTTTTCTGGGCAAACGGCTGAAATCAGTAAAGGATGGATATATGAAAACTCGCCCTTAAAATGTAAGGCTTTACATATTCATGGTTTTGTATTTTGTATGGTATATTCTTTGAAGAGACAAGATAAAATCTGTACGTTGACAAAAAAGGTCTTACCTGAAGCAAATAATTCGTTTCCAGAAATCTAGGCATTTTTAACTCTGCCATGCGACAACTTTCTTTGATAAACTTCTGTTCTCAATGATTTCTGAAATTTCACTAGCATTGTTTACATTTTAAACTATATATTATCTTTTCTAAATAAGGTGTTCATTTTCAATCACGTCAGCATCTGACCTACTCAAAAAGGGCGGGAGATGTTATGTTAGTCCCAGGCTCCTTTAGTTACGCAAGCCGACAATTCGATTCCCTTACTTTCACTATAATTTAATATGATATAATTTAATATGATATAATATAATTTTAAAATATCGTGATGAACTCAATTGTGAAAAGTTTTTGAGAAGATTATTTGCTGCATTGAAGCGTACAAAGAAAGAAAGAAGAATTGACCAAAACATAGATCCGTTTTGCCTCAAATCAATTTTTTGATAAAAAAATGTCAATTGCATCCATGCTAGCAACAGCATTTCAAATGCATCGAACTTTCTGTGACTGATTGTCCAATTCGCGTCTCCATTTTACGCCTTCGAGTTCTCTAGAATTCTGAGATATTTTTTTGAAATTTTAGATAAAAATTTTTCAAGATAGAGGTTAAAAACTTCGAAAATGCGACGTTGAGATAATCGTAAAGGGGTTATTGATAGGTAGTTTATTTTGCAAGCATGTACATGGGTACAGGCATTATGGAAAAGTAACAAAATGCTGAATTTTGCATGATGTTGCTGCTCTTCTAAATATAGAGATTCTAGGAAACATTAAATAGTTATAAGTACCAACTTTCTTGGCCTAACAGCAAGTTTATAGTTCTAAAGAAGCTTAGCTTTCTTTAAAGTTCAAAGAACTAAAAGACTTGCATGTATATCAAATAACGCAAAAGGCTCCTGGGGCGTTTTACAAAACGAATTTGAATTTGAAATAATGTTAACAAGCAAAGAGAAAGATATTAGCAGCAGTCTAGGTAGCGGATCAAGCAAATTTTTTTCTTCATTCTTCGGTCATATCTATGCCCTTTTGCACAACATGGGAGATTTTTAACAATTGCAAACTTTTTTCTTCAAATTTCAGAATGGTGTTTAAAGACCTAGTTATTTTTATCAAGATATAATTTCAAATGCAATTATAGCTTCTAAAATAAAGTTATTGAATTTTCCATTTCTCTCTTTCTCCTCAGGGTTGAAGACCTGAGAAGTCCCCCTAAATGTATCTCGGTCTGTTTGAACACATCTCTTAGTTCAGCTCCAAGTTCTGATTCCGTTTCTGCACATCGGTCCTAATAAAGTCCTAAAGAAATTTACCTACGTTAAGTTGAAAAATTTAAAGCAGGTAAAATTTCGGACAATAAACTTCGGCGAAACTATTTTCAGACATATTTTTTGAATTTCGTACAAATAAATTTTCGGACATAAGTTGACCAGTCTTTTGGAGGTTTAACGCAAAACCACAAACTGTAACATAGTATGTAAAACCAACTATAGGCGAACGTATTTTTCTCCATCTTTGGAATATTAGTCAGCCCTCTCTCCCCCCCCACCCCCAGGCCCCTTCAAGCCTCGGGCCTACGGCTGGCTGGAGTTATGATCAGTCATTTCTCAAAAACATTGACACTGTTGAATCAGATGCCACGGGGAAAGAAGAAGAAGAAAGTGAGGATGAATTTTTCATCAACGATGCAAACGATGATGCATTAAAACTAGTGCTCCTATCAGCTTGAAAGAACGAGTTTTTTAAAAGAAATTGCAGACCTGCATGTTTACCCATACAGGAAACAGACGTCTATGCAAGGTTGATGGCGTATCCTTTTATATACAAAGGGTTGAAGATTGTACCCTTTGCTTCGGTCAATGTTCATTGCGCATAGGTGGTTCATCCAAAATTTTCAGCGTGACCAACTTTTGGATAACTCCATATTTCGTAGGAAAATACTTTCGGACAAAGATTTGTCCGAAAGTTTGACAAGCTGAAAATTATTCTACCTGATCTACTTCATTGATAATCTTATCCAAATCACGAGTGGGCTACCTTTGTTCTTACAGCTGTTTCCAATCGACCAGTTGTTTCCAGTTCTTGTTGTTAATTTTCAAAAAATTCTAAAGCACTTGTTGATTTCTCCTTTTGCTTCATGACACGTTAAGACGATCTAGCTATCAAGTGAAAAGCAAAAGCTGTCAAATTTCCAAGCATCTAATCCTTGTTTGATTTTTCTTTAGAAAGAACTCTGTCTATTGTCTTCTCCTCGGACATTGTGTGTACAGTGCTATATATATGGTAACGCTCTGTCCATTCAATAGAAAGAGGCTGGAGTGACGGTGAGGGGAAGCAGCAGCATGGAACTTTTCATCCTCTTTTGCTGCCTTGCATTGGCAGGTAAGATCATATTTTTGCTTTTTAGAGGCGTTGCTTTATGGTTTCAGGCATGATGTCCTTTGGAGAAGTGGGGGGGGGGGGGGGTTAATCAGTATTAACAACTGCAAACCAGGATTAAAAAAATTTACCTACAAATTAGGGTGTGTTTATAGTTATCACTTGCAGGGATTTTTGACTCTGAATTTTGATCCTTGTATTAGGAAAACAAAGCATCGCTGTGTATGCTCAACGTGGCATCGTCTGTAGATTCACAACGTGCTTCGTGTCTCCGAGAAAAGAGTACTTGTCCAAATGTTAAAAAGAAAGCACTTCTAAGAAAAGGGATAAAATTAACTAAAAGTTGGGGAAAACATACCCCTGATGATTCACTCCGGGTTTGAATTTTCTGATCTCTAAAGTTTTCTATCCAAGGCTGATGGCTACAATTTGAATGTGGCTTAGCCTATTAAAGAGTTCATTTTGCTGACTAAATGATAAATAAAGCTTCGCAATTGAAGAATCGATTTCCGTTATAACTGACTCCTCTTTACAAAGGAAACCAATCAACTAAAAAGTGGAGTCAGGAACATCACATCAGAGAAGTTATAAAGTTAGAGGCGAGCTATAGGTACACAGGTAGAAAGAGCACCATGTCACAGCAAAAGTGACACTTTTTCCAAAATCCCAAAGAGATATAAATTTTGAAATCGGGAGGTATTTTCCCAAACGTTAGCAAGGCATGTGCACCTGGTACCCCCTCAAGTTAAGACGCTCCTGAAGTTAATTGATTTGACATTGCATTACAGGATCCACGGCCCTCCCCACACTTGCAAATTTGTGGCGTGGGTGCTGCACTACAGGAAGATACTTATATTAGGCAGAAAGTCCTCCGCAGTACCCACTATCCAACAAACCAGGAATACGTTTTTCTTATACGTGTCTTTGGCCTCAAAAAGCTTTGTCCTCTTACTTAAATTTTTTAAATACTATCCCCAAGTAATTGTGAATTTTCTACACAAGCTGCCAACTGAGCCGAAGTGCAACGATGTGATTGTTCCTCTTCCCACCCATGCAAAGAATTTACCCTTTACTTTATTTTTGCTGAAGATTTGACCTCCCTGCTCTTTATGGTCACTGAGCTGTAATTTGCTCCTCTTTGCATCGTCCTTGTGTGTCGTAAAGTGGCTCATATACAGTGCCTTAAGTAGGTCATTATGTTAAAATTTTTATTCAACAGAAAGAATAAAGAATAGTCCCTGTTTGCATCGTTTCAGTGTGCACGCTTACGATGATCCTGCAACATTCTAACAGTTTACATAGATAAACAATAGAAAAATTGTCACCTCTTACCAATACATTTTTACCAATACTCTTACCTTGACAAAAGTGGGCAGTGATTATACCCAGTTCAACCCAAAAAGTGATTATACCCAAAAAGTGGGCAGTGATTATACCCAGTACAGCAAATGACGCTTGTTGTATTACTAATGCAAGACGTTCAACAATGGCCTAATCTGTGGCAGCAAAATATTGCAACACCTTGAAGTTTTATGTTTTCAATAGATGCCTTTGCAGAGCAAACGAAGTACACGTACCGGTACGAGAGTTTTCTTAATCCTGCAAAGATTCCAAACCAGGAAAATCAGATAGCCAAGCTTCACTTGAATGGAACCGTGGATTTACACATCCTGAGAAATGGAAAGGCTATCATCGAGGTGCGTTCGAAGTTTCTAATAATTGCAAATAAATCGTAAAAAAGAAAGATCATATAAGGTTAAAGTAGAGACTGATTTTTATTGACTTAAGCACAATAAGGTTTTCAGAGAAACTAATTGTTGTAACATTCATTTTTTTTATTTAAAGTTGATACAATATCTAGCTATACTCAAGCTAATTAAAACCAACTAATTTAAATTACCAACGCTTAATATAATGTAAATCAAATATAACCGATGTTGCATGCGTATTCCTTGCAAAGATTACAAGTATAATTGAACGATGTAAATTCTGAGAATATTTTTTGACAATTTGTAAAATTGGGAAGTATTTTATTTCGTTTGGAACTAAGTTCCATATTTGGCTACATCTGTATGATACGATACTAAATTTTTATATTTTGTAACGTGACTCCGCTGTTTTGAATTGGGTCTTTCTTAAGTAATATGGGCATTCATTCATAGAACATATTTTATCCATTAAAGGAGGACTAAAACCGTTAAATGTTTGTAAAGTTCTGTCCCGAGACATTGTAAATTTTTCTTATGCAAAGTTGTTGTTTTATTCTTTATTAAAAATTGTTTTTCATTTTATACAAAAGTTGATTGATAATCATCATGAGCTATTCTCGTTGCCCTTTCATGAATACTGCTTATCTTGTTATTACTTTTTCTATTACAAAGCATCCAAACAAGAGGAAAATAATAAAAACATGATAAAATGAACATTTTCGTTAAAAAAATTCGCTTAGGTTTGTTCATAAACGAAGCAATTCTGGCTAGAGTGTTTACCTTTCTCCCAGCTGCTTTAAAAAAAACTTTAATATGTTCTTCTTATCTAAGTTGATGGTCTAATGTTACTCCCAAAAGTTTAACATTCTTTTTTTCTATTATAGTAGAAACATTTATTTGAATTTTAGATTCCTCTAAATTGGATCGGTTGGCTTTAAAAGTTATAAGCTTGCTTTCATCGCCATTTAAAAGCCATTTATTAAGATTAGCTGCTTCCGATTCTAAGTCGTCAGTTAGTTCATTCATATCAGTACTTGAAAACCAAATTGTATTGTCATCTGCATAGTTGCATAAGCTGCTTTTGTTCAAAAGCAGAAAAGTATCCTTTAGGCAAATTTAAACAAATTTAAAGCAACGGGCCTAAGATTGATCCTTGAGGAACTCACTGCTTTTTTCCATTCAGTCGATAGGTTATTTTTACTCGTTGTACTCTTTTATCTATATAACTATACATGAATTACATTGCGTTTTCGCTGAAGCCAATCATGAACATCGCCATGCATGCAGCAAAATATCAAGTCTGATGCCAGGAATTTTATGAGCCACTGGCAGCGCATATATCCAGCCATTTACCACTGACATTAGGAGCAGCAATGCCAGATGAAAGATGATCAATTTTGGTGTCATATATGACGCAAAAACATCAAAAGACAAAACTGTTATGAACGATTGACATATGTGTTTTTAATTGGCCTTATACTTTGTTATCCATCCTGCGAAAACTGCATTGCAAAGAAATTGAAAAGCAGGACGTGCAGAGTTAACTCTGATAGCTTTCTGACAGGAATCAGTTAGCCAATAATAAGGCACTACATATCATACGTAACAACATTGCTTGAAGGATGACAGGGGGTATTTTAGGCAAGTTATTGCATTTACTGCAATAAATATAATCCAAAGCGTTTTTTCGTTCTGTAGGTCAAGGACATCAGCATCTACGAATGCCTTTCAGACCCCAAAAACATGAGCGGAGTAAATGAAAGGTTTTCAGAATTCAGCACCAAAGTGAGCCGCCCACACCTGATGAAGCCAATCAAATTTGGCTACACCAACGGACTGGTACAGCAAGTCTTTGCACCAGAAGACGACCCTGCCTGGTCTGTTAATATAAAGAAAGGTATCCTCAACATGTTGAGCGTTGACGTGCAAGGGAAGGATCAAGAGACTGGTCTTAAAGATTTCTTCAACAAAGAAGAGGTAAGATGCTCTCTGTTACTTTCAAATAACACCGAATAATCGAATAGAATCTTCCCTGAAACGTTAACAAAGCTCGACAATTCAAGTCTCCTTCATATTGGTCCGCTTAATTGTTAGAAATAGAGCAAGTTTGATTCTACGATAATTTGACTCAGTCCCCATTAGCAAGAACTGAAAATCTATATTGCATGTGCTCTTTGGCTATACATGGACAGTGACCGGCCTTGAAGTTATGGCTTTTCGATCATCTTCCCTGACAGGAAATTTACGAGGACGCTTTAAACAAATTCTTCGAAGTTCTTTGTAATGAATTTTCGTCTTCAGATTCGGATAAGGAGCAAAAATAGATTTCATGCAGCTAATGTCTGTAATGTTGCTTTTGTGACGACATAAAAATACAAATAAGAAGTTTGGCCTCAATTACTGGGGGTTATTGTTGAGGAGACAAGTGTTATTGTCTAGATTCCTAATGTTTAAGGCTGTTATTCAATTCATTTGTCTGAACCAATGAGAAAGTACATCATATGCACATGCGCATTAAGACGAAATTTCGCGAGCAAACTTTACATTTCGTGGCATTTCCCAGCATTCAATCAAAACCATTATTTCTCATAACTGCATTCTATAAACAACCAGAGTTTCATTCTCACTCTTTTCATGACATTCTCTCTCCAGAAAATCTTCGTATTTTGATTTGAGTTCATTGTGGTCTTAGAAAAGAATCACCATGACTCAACATATGGTGATAAATCCTTTACAAACATTTAACAATGAAGTTTGTAATTATTTCAAAAACGAGGCCCTGAGTTGATTTTGTATATACATTGCATTTATTCGAGTTTTTCTCTTTATTGTGTGCTCCTTTTTCAGGTTACTATCCTTGGTGTTTGTCAAACATCATATAGCAACAAATACTTTGAAATTGTTGATGCACGTGAAGTGAGGAAAAGAATTGGAATGAATTTCACAAAGACCATCGATATGGAAAAATGCACTGGTTTTAACTACGATATCTACAACAAAGTTGTCCAAGGCAGAAATCCAGATCAGGATTCAGTTAGTAGCGATTGATTCAAAGAAAATAAATCTTTCTACTGCAATTTTTTGAAATAAGCACGTTGATCTAGATATTGCACTTTGGTAAGTAACCATGTGCAATATGAATGACATTTGTTCGTCTGCTTTATGCTTTAGAACCCACTGAAGACAACAGCAACGATCAAGTACAACATCACTGGAACTGAAACCCAGTTCACGATTGAAGGTGTCACTGCCACGGGTGTCTATGTTCTGTACCCATTCTCCAAACAGGAAGAAGGCATCCCTACTGAATCTGTTCAAACACTTGTTCTCTTGAAAGAAGGTGTCAGCCACTTTGAAAGCGAATACTCACATCATCTTGGTGAGAATAACATCAGATTTTTTAGAGCTAGTGCACTACCAGTTGCAGACTTTTCATTTCGAATTTTGTCAAGTTTAAGA
This sequence comes from Rhopilema esculentum, assembly GCF_057945365.1. Lineage (NCBI taxonomy): Eukaryota > Metazoa > Cnidaria > Scyphozoa > Rhizostomeae > Rhizostomatidae > Rhopilema > Rhopilema esculentum. The sequence goes on from NC_142822.1 coordinate 5,590,507, forward strand.
GTATTTCTCAAGCGTATTTTCAATGTTTATCTGATTTTTGAATACTCTTGTACTCTTTAACGAACTACTGAATTTCATGTGATTTGAAGAGGTTCTAATATTATTTGATACAGCATGGAACCAACGTGGAAAACTAATGATGGAAATGCCATCCTTCCATAAGCCAGAGGTTATCCCACCACTTTCACAGAGCGAACGTAACGACAAAGCGACCTACATCTGCAACGCTATCAAAAGATTCTCATCATTGATTCCAAAGGGAAAGCCAGTCCAGAGTGTAATCCTTCAGCCTGAAATCTCAACCATTTTCATGCAAGTTGTCAACAACCTGAGAATGTGTGATCTTACAACATTGTCTGGAATGTGGGCAAAGTGTGCAGATGAAGATTCAATGTTTGTAACTTCAAATAATCTTCCTTTTTCTTTAGGATAATATCGCTACTTTCTATAAATTTCAGCTACAAATTTTATAATAGATATTGTTCGACATGTAATTAAAAATATTTTCACTTTTGTCACTCAGTATTTTGCAATTTTTTAAACAGATTAGTAATCGACTGTCAAATTCACGAGAATTAGAAACAACTATATATTGTATTTTCTCAATGTTAAATACACTTTCCTTATATTTTCATTAGCCAGTTATATTTTATTTATGCCTGCAATAAAATGTCTTGGCCCAATTCACAGGAGATGGCACGTGTACGCTTTGAGTCTTTGTCACACGGAGTCATGTATGGAGTCGATGAGAACAAAGGTGGAGAAAGTAAAAGAGGAAGACATTTTGACGTATTTGCAGGGAATCAGTTTCATTGGTCAGCCAACCCGATCTATTGTAAACAAGATGCTGAAATTTTGCAGTATCCCAAAGATTGCAAACAATCCAGAACTTTTCAAAGCTTGCTGGATCAGCTCAAGCAACATTGCAAAGGGTTACTGCAAGGTTAACACCATGTGCACATCATGGGTCGAGAGCTCTGTTAAAGATGCGTTACTACAAATCTCAAAGCCACAATGTTATAAGGATATCCACAATTGTCAACCAATCCATGGTCTCACAGTTCATACTGTTATGTCGATTGCTGAGAATCACGGACGACCATCGTACTTAGCTGCCCTTGAATGCATCATTTTGCTCCCCGAAGTGCCAACCAGTGTCAAAATGCACGCCATTAACTGCCTCAGGCCAATCATCAGACAGTCACCAAGAAGGGTGCAAATTGTGCTCTTAAGGCTGTTCCGTGATTTCAAATACGACAGCCAGATGCGCACTCTTGCTCTCTCGGTGATAATGGAGAACCCCCATCCACACCTTATCCAGCTTTGTGCCCGCCAGATCTATGTTGAGCCAAGCTTGAACATCAGGAAATTTGCCCATGAATTGTTCACTCAATGCAGTGAATCAGTGATCAAATACAACAGAACCATGTGAGTTGCTATGTTGATAAAGTCTCCATCTCATTTCTTTTTACAATGATGCAAACTAAGTGACTTGTATCTCGATAAGATGATACATCCGCAAATGTCTATACGGTTTTATGTTATGCTGTATCCTATATCAAAATCACTCTGCTCATACCTTGTCTTTAAAGACCATGCTTTATTATCTAAAATCAATTTTCAGTCGTCACACATGCAAATCAGTTCTCAAACTTTACACCAAGTCGTATTTGCCTTCTCCAATGGCGAACTATCGCAGTCTTCACATGAACGGCCAACTGAAAAACCAAAGACTCAACCTTGCCAGCGAACTTGAAGGAAGCTGGATTGCAAACAACAACAGCTACGTCCCAAGATACTCTCAAGCTAGACTAAGAGCATCGATTCTTGGAAGGAAGTTCGAGGTTTTTGATGTAAGTTATATTAATAAACATCGGTGGTCATGAGAGAATAGATTAATGTTGGCCTATGATATAGATTTATATAATATAGATTCCTTTTTACGTAATATTCAATAGTTTGTCTGATGAGTGCGCAAGTATAAGAGAAAAAACAGAAAGTGTCTCATTTTAATGAAACTTCCAATTTATCAGCTGTTATCTACTTATGGGCACCGAGCACTGTAATGTCAGAATAGGCAACGCTTACATGGATGTACTCAGACTTATAAGGTAAGATATATTATGCTACATTCCTCTCTATCTAGTCTTGAGAGTATTTTTTTGTGTCACTCTGCAAGAAAGCCTTGTCATCTTGCCATCTATAAACTTATTGTTGCAGTCTCAAGTCTACATGCAAGGAATTCAAGACTACATAGACTGGTTGATTAGCTTGATCAGTCAATACACTGACCACACAAGTGAAGAATCAAAGCCTGTCAAAAAGAAAATGGATGAAATCAATGAAAGGGTCAGTAGAATACCTTGTTGGGAAGATCTAAAACAATCATTTGCTTACAAATGAATAGAAGGGTTTGAAACAAAAATTTTACCAAAGTAGAAAACAGCATGTTTAGCTGTCAATTGTTAAAGCCTCAAAGCATCATGTGCATTAACCTTAGCGCTGACAGAATTTAAGCCCGTAGCACACTTGAGGTATCAGCTGAGCTGAGCTTCACTCGTAACTGTTGGCGTAAGCTGTTTCCTCAAGTGTGCAGTGTCCTGCTTCCTGACATTTTCGTCACGCCTGCCATCGGCGCAGGATATTCAAAATGTTGAATAATTTTGTGCACAAATGAACATATTCTCACAGTTTGTGCTCTGAGCAATTTCATTGATATTTTGCCGCCAGTTAAAAGTGTTAAGCTAGAAGACCGATTCTATCTCATTTTTTCTCATCTTCTAACTTTTTTGCTGACACAGTAACATCTTAACAATAGGCACCTGCCAATAACGGGCACTTGAAACAACAGACAAATAATTTTCTCTAAAAATTTGTTCGTTTAAGTCAAATTCTAGGAAAATCTACCCTTAAACAGATATTTGTCAATAAAGGACAATACCCTAAAAGTTAAATTTTTTGTCAATTCTTTGATTGTTACAATTGTTTGCTTCAAGACATTTTACAAACCAAAAGAGCCCGAGGATCTTGTATACGAAGGAAGTTTATCACTCTTTGACAAATTGGTGAACGTTAGGAGTTTGAACTTGAGCAGAGATGTTGGGTTTGTGGAACACTTCTTTACACACCTTAAGCAAATAATGAAAATCATCAAGCAGCTAGAAAAAGGAGAAACCTGGACATGGACTCAGGTAATTGCCTATTCATCATTTTTTGAAATCTCATGATACATAGAAGTATATACTTTTTCTGTTTCATATAGAATTTATTGTTTCTTGTTCTAAACCAACTTTTTTTTAGATTTTTGCTCGTCAATAGCATCAAGCCAGTAGGTACTCTTTTCTTAAGAATCATTTCTTAAGACTAGCAATGGTTTATCAACTGCTAACCAAAATTGTTCTCTTTCAAGAAATATGTAAATTAATTCATTGTATTAATGAATAACTTACGTTTGAAAATAGTCGCACTTAATATGAAAGTTCAATTTTTGTCATGAATAACAAGCACTAATAATAAAGGTATTTTTAGAATGAAATAGAAGTACACGTTATACATTTATCAGGGAAGCCGTTCTTCAGCTTTCATATTTCTGTGATTAAATTCAATGATTACTCAATAAAGTACCATAATAGAAACAGCAAAAAGCACATAAGACACTGATTCACCTCTTGCCAAGGGTTCTAATATAGAATAACATATGCATTCTTAGTTCTGAAGTTGTGTTTACTAGAATCTATATTTAATATAGTAGCTATAAAATTGCACTAGGCCACTTGTTTTCAACTTCAACTCTTTTCTTTCAGCCTCTCATGCCTGTCGATCTGATGTACAGAATGCCATCCCTAACAGGAATACCTCTTGTGTTCAATATGACAAGTATTTTTATCCCTTATGTGAGATCAAATGTTGAAGTAGAAATTACACCAGAGATTTCTTCACCATTGGCCCTGATCAAGGGTAAAAAGCTGGAGGAAATCGAACTTTCTGGAGTCCAGCAGCTCAGGTTCGTGCTGTTTCTAGATAAGAATGACAAGAAAGACCTAAATCGATGTCGGAGAATCAAAATTCTCCCCGATAAAAGTCAAAGTTATCTGTTAAAAGATCATTTTCTAGAAGTTTCTAATGGATCAAGCACTTAGGTTGTGATAGAAAAAGCTTGCAGGAATTCGCGTTTAAAATGACTTTGATGACATGATTTTTAAGGAACTGAATATGATTTATGATTGATGTGTGTTTGTTGTTGTTCATTCTCATAGCGTTGCGGCGTTACTCATTTTCTACATTAAACTGATAATGCCTGGTATAAAATGGCACAATTCTTAGCAGAGTTGTTTCTAGCTGACAAAGTGATAATGACATTATCATAATGTTAATTTACTGCACAAGCTTTACTGGTGAGTAGTTTTATGGTCCACTAGCCTCCTCTACTGTACCACAGGACCTCTGAACATTAACTTGAGGAGCAACTGATGAAAGAATTACAGGGTTCACAATCTGCAAGGCAATTACTAGTTTTCGATTCAATACCATTTGCCCAGTGATTGAATTTCATCCAGATTAGATAGGTTTGTTTTGAACTTTGTATTTCTATTGCCATGAAAATAAACCAAGTTTGTGGACATAATATATTCCAAAATGTGATCCATTGATTTAAGAATAGTTCCATTTGTGTCATGTGGCAGATTTGGAGATGCTTTTAAGCAGTCGATTTTTTGCAGGCTAAAATAAATCTTTTTTCTGTCCGTAGTGCAATCGCAGAGGTTCGTGGCACAATCAAGTTCCCATTGCCCTTCATTGAGGTTGGTGCTCAGTGCAGGAAGATCATGAATATTTCAATGCACTTCGAAGGAGAGGTTGAATACAATTTTAAAAAAAAAGAGTTCAAACAAGAAATCAAACTGCCAAAGAATATGCGAGAAGCATTTTACACAACCACAGAAGCATTCCAGTACATCAAAACTACGAAGGAGCCAATGCGAAAATTGGACATTGAAGCAGATCAGTTTGGAAAGGTAAGGGTTTTTGCAATCGGGGGTTTGAACTTCAGACTATCAAGCAGTACATTGGCTAGCAGAACTTAAGAATACTGCAAAATGAATTTTCTTGAATCTATAAAATTTCTTATTCAATTTCTAGGTGGAAAAATGTCATTGAAAATGTCAATGCATTGAAGCCTAAATATCGCTGTTCTAAATGAACCTTTCAGATCACCAGTTTTTGAACTATTTCATTGAAATGAAGAAGAGGATTAGTGGTTTTTCTTATCTACTAGGTCCAAATCATCAATGTCACGCAACCCTGTGAAGGCCATTGCAGAGCAGAAGAATGGGTTATTCGAACAGCCACTGGCAAGTACTTGTCAGTGCAAGATGGCAAAATCGTCTTGAAACCACAGCCATTCAAGTTCAAGGTTATTTTCCACGGAGTCAACCGAAGAATCATCAGCCTGTATGTACCAGGCCAGGGTTACGTCGTCATGTCAAAGAAGTCGCCATGCTTGTTTGTGAAGCCAACCTCAAATGGGAAATACTTTATTGTAGATTATGAGAACTTGCAAAACACATTGATCAAAGCTCTCGTGCATTTAGAGAAGGTTCCAGAAGGCTGGGGATTGCCATCATCAGATGAAATACAGGAAATTAAAAATGCAGGAAGGCTGTTCATGCAAAAGCAAGTTGTTATCACTGGAGAAGAGTACATTGAAAGAGAACTGGTAAGCTAGTGCTACTTTCATGCCATCGATGATTAAAATTACCTATTAGAAAAGCCTTTTCTTTTTAATGACAACCCCAGCTCGTGTAATGGAGAATTTATAATGCATTTGCTTTTTTGCAGATCGAGCCATCAAAGCAGTATGTGAGAATGGCCTACCTTGCACTGACGGATGCTCCTAAAGTCTGCTTAACTCCCAAGAAACAACAAGCACTGAACTTCACCACTGAACGTCAAACAAATTTCACAACCCTGCTCAACAGATACTCATACTCAAACGTAAGATATTTCATGCATTTATTAATGTATGATACTTTTTAGTATGTTGACATATTTTTTGACCTCTATGGTCGTCTTCGAATAATAACAAACATTAATTCGTCTTTCTTGAAATCACAGCGCACCTGTATTGGAAAACCATGGGGATTCAATCTTTGCCTTCATGGATATTACCCAGTAAGCATTGCCCGCACTCCAGTAAGCTTCATCTGGACTCCATCGACAATTCGTGTAACATGCAGTCCAGATCGGGAAAACAACGCTCGAGAGATCAAAATGGACGTCACCAGGGTAAGAAATACAGAAACAGAACTAGCATATGGCCTCCTTGTGAGACTGGAGGGTACGACTAAAATCGTTAGGGGTGCAGCCACTTGGTACAAAAAAGAAAAACGAATAAAGATGCGCGTGACACCTTCGGATCCAATGCTTTTAAGAATGTCAAAGTTGTGCTATGATGAACATTTAAAACCGGACAATTATTCATTGAGAATAAGTGTCAACGACAGAGAGTGCAAAAGAGTCAACTTAGAGGTAAGTCACTAAATCGGCAAAAATCCATTACTGAAATGTTGCTTGTGTCATTTTCACACGAATTGCCTTGTTTATTTTCCTACGTTCTTAGATCTGCTTAAACTTAGGAATCCTTTCCATACGCAGCTTTTAACAAATACAGAAGATGTAATTGGAAGTTGTAGCTAAACATCAAGAATGTTTCAACATTAAATATATGCTCTTAAAAAAACTTTTTCAAATTGATTCTTTATCTACAATCAAGGCTGACTTCTTGGCACCAAAACAACAACCACGTCACCAAATGGCTTTCAGATTGAAATACACTACAGAGGGCCTACCAAGTTTCTGGCGACAAGCTTTGTGGTATACTGACCTCTTTGTTGTGAGACCAATCCTGAGATATTCCAGTGACTACTGGTACAGCAACATGGCGGGATATCAGAAGTTGACCCAATGGAACTTCGACGCCACCATCGATGGCACAGCCTACTTGCAATACCTGCTTACCAGCAATGATACTGTGACACGGAAAATCGTCTCACCATCTGAAGTTTGGGTGTGGGAGAATATCAAAGCGACAAAATATATGTCTTCTTTTCCAAAAGGATCGAAGAAAATTTCCCTTTTATTCAAGTTTTACTGGGTCAAAGGCAAAGGTAGAGAAAAAATTGCCTTGCTTAATATTCCACAGTTCTCTATTATCTCTAGAGCAAATTCTAGTGAAACTCCTTCCACCAATTCTTTTCCTGGTTAGTTAAATATCTCTTTGTCGTGTCCTTTTCAAGGATTGTGACTTGAATCAGGTTCAAGCGAATATCCTTGCCATTGCTAAATGAATCAAGCATCAGCATAAAACGTCATCCAATGTAAGCTCGCTTATGTTTTACAAACTTTGACTACAATAAAAGTGACATCTCATTTCTTCTCGTTTTTAATCAACAATGTGGCGTTGGCTTGGCCAACTCATAAGACATTCTCTTGGACTACTGCGCAGTAAGTTAAAACACGTTAAATTGAACGTTGTAAATCGCACATATATATGACAAAAAATACACCCCCGTGCCCCCGCAGCGCGCTTAAACCTCACCAGTACTTTAATAGTTGCTTGATTCCTTTGGGAAAGGTTTAAATAATTTTGTCTCCGATACATATGATATTCATCTTTACAGAAGGCTTCTTGGTTCTCGCATATTCTATAATTTTTATATAGTAATCATGCACAGCTTACTCTAATTTTCCGCAGTTATTTATTGAGTTTTAAACATGGCACCCAGAATTAATAAGCAAATAGTCAAGCTATTCATTTAAATGCTATACTTGCAAGACGAATAGATAGAATTGCAAGGAATGAGTTCTGGGTACATTCGAGTATCTAAGTCTTCGTTGCATCAAACACCACACACAACGCAATTTCTTATCGTCAGCTACGAAACAAAATGCAGTAAAGCAAAAGTTCTTATGACCATGACAGTCTTCGATATATTGACATTAGAGTTGTTAGGCATGTAAGATAGGTTATTTCTGTTCATCATTTTGCCCATTACTTTCTACATCAAATCCTTTCATAGAATGATATTTTCAAATCCTTTTGTGGGTATTAGATTAACATTAATTACATCTTAAAGACACGGGATCTCGTTATGTCATATTATGTCACAATACATCATATCATGTCACATTACGTCATATTATGTCACATTACGTCATATTATGTCACATTACGTCATATTATGTCACACTTCCCTATGAGATGTTACTAGTCAACAAGGTTTTACAAACAATAGCATAGCAACACGTGGATATCACGTGCACATGCATATTCATCAACTTTAACAAACCTCCTTGGCGGAAAATGGCACTACATATAATTTTGTCCTCACAGTAATGTGCAGACATTGGAACTCTACTTTTGGAACACTGGACAAAAAAGTTTTCCATTACGACATGAGAGGAATGTGTGATTATATCCTGCTCCGCAGCTGCTTCAAAAACATGACACAGCTCATGGTCATGACAAGAAAATTGACAGATCAGCCGACGTCTATCCAGAGAGCTTTAACAACATTGATTGAAGAATATGAAATTACCTTCATTCCAAAGATGAAGAGCTTTGAACAACCTACAATTAAAGTTTGTTTGAAATTACCATAAACTTTCTTTCCCACTACACCAAGATAACGATTTGATGGTCACTCTAATTCCGCTTGAAAATTTCTTTTAAAAAGCAAAATTTTGTAAACAAGTTCAAAAGAGCGATGTCCCCTTCCTGCCACACCCACACACCTATTATATCTTAATTTTTTTCCATCGTATTTTAATGTCATTCTTTCTCGAAGAATCTCCCGTTAATCAAGGAATGCACAAATATCAACAATTTTTCATAGCAGCATCAACAATTTTTCATAGCAGCATTTATAACACCTAACCCCTTTTTCAATTAGCTAAACTAAACGGAGAAAAACTTTTCAAACACCATTTCGAAAGAAAACTGGAAAAATTTTCCTCCAAATTTCATCAAGAGAGGCATGGAAATAGATTTTGAAAATGAGGATTTAGCATAGATAAAAAGTTTTACTTACATCTTCAAAATTTTTATCAGAGCAAAAAAAACAGATACACCTGGTCTCCAATACATGAACGTCTTTTCTTTGATGCAGATTAACGGAAAGACAACGACTTTGAAGGATGGCAAGCTCGAAATCTGGAAACAGAAAAAGCCATGTATTTACATATTCTGGGAACCTGAAATAGCAATAGTTACCTTGTGGCACGTACCAACCAAGTTATATGTCGCACTTGTCGAAGGCTACAAGGTATTCATCTCCTTTAGTTTCTCGTTAAAGATGTTTGCATACTCTTATCACAGCTTTTGGTCACTTTTTTAGACACTAGATTTGGAAAGTAAGCAAGAGACAGCTTGCATCAAGGAAACAGAAACAAAAATTATATCAGGAAAACATCTTTTTCTTGGAAAATGTGATATTGGCACAACATATTCGCTGATATAGCTGTTAGTCATTTTTCTGAATATGTGTTGAAGCATTACTCTCTATATGGTAAAAAGGTTAGGTAACTCAAGTTAACTTAAATTGTTTCACTAAAGGTACGCACTTCAGTTGGGTCGTCGTTATTTGGAAAAGTTTGTGGACTCTGCGGAAATTTCAACGGAGAGCAAAGGTTTGAGTTCAGAACACCAGAAGGAAAGCTTATCCGTGACGTACAGCGACCAAAACTGTACGATCCAGAGCTTGCATTCTATGAAGAACGCCACTTTGGAAACAGCTGGATTGTCCCAGGAAGAAAATGCGCCAAGGGAGGTACGGTTCTTTTTTCTATATGCCTAATGCTTTTATATCTTATATCTTGTATTGCCTGATGCTTTTGTTTCGAAAACAGCAACTCGTTTGCGTCTCAGTTACTCCTTCAATATCTTTTCGTGCCCTTTCATAGAATGCAACTTCAAACGTGAATTCATCAAGGTTGAGCAACAGAACAAGTACTGCCTGACCAAAATAAGAGTGCCCCAATGCCAGACCAAATGCACCACAAAAACCAAGGAAGACTTGAAAGCTCCAGTTATCTGTGTTGCAAAGAATGAATCTTCACAACTGCACAGTCAGCTGGTGTCAGGACAGCCACTCACACTGGCCACTGCCACTGACCACTTGTTGCCTGTCAGTCTGCCAATTGAGTGCAACTGCCCTTGCAAAAACAGGTAAACTCTTCAAAATGGAGTCGACTGTGTTTGTCTCAACTTTTAAACGATGATAATAAAAAAATTCCTTTTAAAATGTACTGCTTTTAACTGTCTTTAGCTGACTGTTATACTGCTTTTAAAAAGTAAAATGTTTCTATTGATTGAAGCTACAATTAGCCCTAAGATTACCATAATCTGCAGGAAATGAACATGCAAAACGACCAGTCAACTATCGTTGATAAGAGCTTCTGGACTTTTAGAAGAATTTTTCACTTTTCCAAATGTATACCAGGCGTTTGAACAGGTTCTCTTCACTTCATCCGCATTAATGAATCTGAATAATTTAAAATATTGAAAAAAATGTGGCAACGAAAGGGAGGACCTTCTAGCTCAGTTAACACATCATTTCTAAAAACTTGTAGATACCAACAAAAAAAGAAATAGCATATAGATCCACTCTGTTTTTTGCTGCAGATCTAATAAAGAGGTAAATAAGTAGGAAATTCTTGCAAGGGCAAAAAGATATCGTTAGCCTAAGCATTTTGAATTAAGTCATTTTGTATTTCCAAGTACCTTTACCTAGTCATCAATGGGCTTTTTAAAAAAATGGAGAGAGTTGATTTACTACATAGAGTCATCCATCAATTTATGTGCAGATATTTCCTAGAGTTAGGTTTCATTTAACGTCACGATTCGATGTTAGGTAACAGTGGTATGTTCTTTCCTTTGACAGTGATGCTTATGCTTTTGAAGATCATCAAGGCTAATGCATAATGGAACATGAAGAAGAACTGCAGGCGTTTTTGTATACGATATTTTAATTTATAGTTGAAAGTTGCGAGATTGTGAAGACAATTCGGATTTAGATTTAATAACAGCAAATAAACTGTTTTTGATTGATTGATATTTCTACAATTTATGAAAAGTCTCTGCGTGCCAGCTGCCTCTGTGTATCCGTCCAAAGTAACTATAATTCTACAAATCTCTACTGGTAGAATAATACCAGTAGTATTTCTTGCCATTCAGATGTATAGAACTAGTTCTTGTTTAACAAAACAAGACTCTGACATCTGAGGCTTTTTCCAGTCAATTGAGATCATCTTAGCTCATCCTTCCCAACAGCAAACAAAACAGGATGCCATTTGCAGGAAACAGTGCATCCTTTTTAAACACTGAACCAATTGGATCAGCTTTGTTTAGTTTTAGGTTGTTAGTAAACATCTGAATGGCTGATGCGAAACTCCTGATTTTTTCCAAAAAAACTTTGCATAACTCAAACTTTTATTAACTTGAATATTTTCAATGGGCCCTTGGAGGTTAAGTTATCGGGAGTTAACTGTAATAGGCAATTCCAAAATATTCTAATTACTTGGAACAGAACCCCACGGGAAAGGCTTTAGTGTATATTCCCGTATTACAATGAAATAGCTCTTCAAGGTTGTAATAGAATAAAGACTTTTACCAGAATTTGACAAAACAAGTGAAAATGGCAAAGCTAAATGGTAACTAAGCTCCGAGGGTCTAAAAGTCCTGATTGATTAAAAGCACTTGGTCCTTTCTTTCACCTTGTATTTCACCTTGTGTTTGTATGGAGACATGAAATGTTAAGCAAATCTTTAGTATATATCTTCAGTGCTATTTGTCAACTTTGTTAATTTGTTCCATAGTGTTGACTCAAGTCTCACATAAGATGAGGTGAGCTGTGAATAGTTGTGTAACTAGTTATTGTAGAAAGGCAAGAGATTAATGCCAACAGAATAGCAATAAGTAAATTGAGGAAGGAATATAGTCTGAAAATGGAAAATACAACAAAATCCTCACTATAAGGCATGTATTTACAAGATAAGTACAAAAGATTACATTTTCTCTCACAAAAATAATGTTTCTTTCTTAAAAAATAACTTTTTTATTGGAAATATTATTTCTATAACAGTGCTATTCAAGGAGGATGACCCAGATGAATTTGCACACATCTTCTGTTTTCTCTTTTTAGTTTTGATATCATTCTTACTTGTCCATGGAATATTCCTAAATTAGTTCAGTTCTTCCTTTTTATGGGATGTTCAGGGAAATCAACTGCAGAGTTATTTTTAACTATGCACCAAGAGTTCAGTTAAATATGATGGATAAAACAGTCAATACCATTGGAATAGTTGGAAAGTCTACTTATCAAAATAGAAATTGACAACAACATAATAAATGCCAAACCTGGCATATTGGGGAAACCCTTTAATGAGAGATAACCGCTATAATGGGGACATATACCTTGACAATTTAACATTTATGTGTTATGTGTCTCATAAATTACAATCAGTTAACAGCAAAAAACCATTATTGAACAACCTATTCCGTTCTTGAAAAATATCTTTCCAGTAGCTTTAATATCTTTCTGGCATCCTCTTTACTTTTGAAGTTTGCCATAGCCTTTTCAGCATCCTCATCTGTAATGATACCAGATTTCTTCAAAGATGGTAAAATTTTATCAACCATTTCATGCTCACTGAATTCTGGATGGCTTTGAATACTAATAATATCATCACCAATTGATACAATTTCGAAATTGCTGGTGTCAGAAGTTGCTAGATGCTCAGCCATAGGGGCAAGTGCTGTCACACTGTCTCCATGACTTTCAAAAAGCGAGTATGAAATTTTACTGTCTTCATTAACTAATCCTTTGAAAAATGGATGCTTTTGTGCATTATGATTAAGTTTTATATCTTCCATATTCCACACAAACTTCCCATGGGGATTGTGGCCTACTGTTCCTCCAAGTGCCTTGTTCACAGCTTGGTGAGAGAAGCAGACTGCAAAAACTCTTGGTGGCTTGCTGTTGTTCTTTTGAAAGCGCACTAGTTCCCTTATCCACTCTTCATATTTTGAAATCCACTCAAGAGGCTCGTATGCAGAGTAATGTGAGCCCGTTAAAATGAATCCATCAAAATTTTGAAGCTCATCTAGTTTAGGTAAAAGGCCTGTAACTGCATCAAAGTATGCCCAGTCAATACTAGGGCTTTCCCAGGCTGAAAAAATATCACGATGGCTTTTATCGGTGGCAACAGGCATGTCTACCAAACTATCTTTACTCTGTCCCTGACGTGGCCTCCCAAATCCTCGTGCTTCGAAGATCTCCGCACACAACTGGTTGCAATCAGCTCCACGCCACTTCGGGAGGTCTTCACACCCAACCATTCCCACTCGAATAGAACGGCCTTTGCTGTACTCCTCCATCTCAATGCTTGTATCAGATGTAATATATGAATTCGTCCGGTGTCTTGTTTACTTTCCTTAAAGCAAAGATCAAAATCTCATCGCGCTCCAATTCGAGGTTACCATAAGAAACATAAGGTATAGTTGTTGTTGCTACCGTCTTCATTTGGTATCTTAAGTCTTGTGATCGGGCAGAAGGGAAGATGCACAAAATATTACTGTCCTGGATTGCCTTACTCGTTCCTTATGTACAATGCTATTGCACATCAAGAACCTTGACTGCATCAACCTGGGCATCAACGATAACACAAAATAGCTATGGTAGTAACGAAGATTGCACTTTCACGATTGTCCCGTCGCCGCAGAGTCAACATCTCAGTCGATCAAATGACGCATACTTTTTGGAAATTTCTTGGTCCACATTCAATGTCAGAGGGGATATGCCTGACTGCAAAGCTTCATACGTTGAAGTATTCCTTACAAAGTATTATTTTAAAGCTTTCTCATCAACATCAAATATCACCTTTACTTGACCTACAATGCCTGCCAAAAGTCTTGGAACACTGACATCAATTTCCAAGGTCAAAATCAATCACCCCCCTCTCCCCTACAGAACAATGTTGGTTTACTATCAAACGGGTTAGGATTTTAGGTAGCACTTTCTTTTGCGCTTCTTTTGTGATATTTCTCTAAATCAACAACATTGTTTTAGGGGGAAGAGGGCGGATGTAGCAACTTTTTTTCATTAAAGGAATGAAAGATATCAAATACAGCGTAAATTGCTGGGTGTTCCAAGTGCTTTTGCAGGCATTGTATCTCAAAAAAAGGTTCACACTTTACAGGAGTGTGATTAACATGTAACTTTTATTTAGGTTATACAAAGAATGGGTTTAGCTAGATATATTATAGAAGGGTTAGGGGTCCAAATGTCAGACAGTCTCCACCTATTTCCCTGTGATCAGGGTCCTGCTTTCTTTTGCTTCACACTATGAATTGAGTCATTCTTAATAGCAAGAAAGAGAGAAAATTGCCAATTTTTTACACAAAAAAGAAGCTGGCACAGCTGCATGAGTGGGATTGGGGGCATTATATTTCATGCTGCCATTATCTTTCATGCTGCCAGTAGGCTTTTTTCCAAGGAAAAGTCATAAAAATTGCGTTAGAAGCATTTAGAAGACTATTAACTCCCTTTCCTAATGGCCCTACAAATCCACTCATGCTGGTAGGGTTTGGGTCAGGATCAATGTCCTAAAGTTACACTTGTGCATAAATGCCCTTTGTACTTTATTTGCAAATTTGTAAACTCAAAACAAAAGAAGTTGGATTATGGACACTGTTTTGTTCCACCAAGATCCAAAGAGCATCACAATAGCAGCTATGGTTGAATCAAATTACTTAGGGCTAGTTTTGATGAGCCCTAAAATTATGCATTTTTTTGCAGAAATTTTTAACAGGCTATTAAAACATGCCTACCAAGCAATGTTAAGTCAAAGAAAAAGTCATCAGTGTTCATTTTTTATTCTAGATCCTACAAGTCAATTGGAAAATTTTGCTCAAAGAACTTAATAGATTATTCCTTGTTTACCATGTACTCATATGATGGATATGCAAAACTTAAATTCCACTCATCTGACAGTGGAAACAATGGTTTCTCAGCACAGTACCGTCTACGATCAAGCACTCTAAGTGGTTTTGGAGATTGTAGTTCGTAAGTCAACTTCATACATAACCATACATTATCACTCACATAACTATAGTGATGATAGACACTTTCAATCATAAATATACTAAAATGCGTGCGGTACAATATGAAAAATTAAATTTTAAAAAAATGTTTCCTGGTACAATTTACTTACATTGATCGTTATTTACTTTCAATTATAACTTTGTTAGTAAGTTATTTAAGTAATGTAAATTGTTAGATCTAAGTCATATATTTTGTTGCCATGTTAATGTTGTAGTCTTTTTCCAAAATCTTATACAGTTTATGATTTTAGGGTAATCTTCTCCTCTCACCCCTTAGTTCATGACTGTTTTGAAAAAATTTCTAAATTTTTCTTAGCTTTTTTCCTGTTTGAAGATAGACCATTTGCTATATAGCATTGGTTGTATATTTGTGTTTTCATTCCCAGAATTTTTTAAATCTTTTCAAATTAACCAATAGTTGAACATTATTGAAATATAATTTTTCATTTTCCAGGCAATACTTGTACATGGATTCAGATAATTTTTATACTTCAGGCTGGCCTGAAAACTATGAAAAGGATGGCACTTGTACTTTTGAAATAAGTGCCAGGGGAACCAAAAAACTTATCTTTATGGATTTAGATCTGAGAAAGACCCCAATATTCGGCTGCAGCAGATATACTTCTGATTATATTGAAATACGAGGTAGGTTCTTTTGAACTCAGTATTGTCAGGGTAAAGTTCATATCAAAGGCCAATTCATTTTTTTAAATAAGATCTTACCTATTCAAATCTCAACTTTTTGTTAAATTTTCTTTTACTCCCTATGTCACAAATATTTAATGAAATCAATTTAGTTTTACAAATTTTTAAACAACATTCAAAGCAAATGGATTTTTCAAAAAGGGAGTCATTGTGATTTATTCTGTAAAGTCATGAAGACATCTCATTGGCCAGCAAAAAAACGCTTTTGAAAAAGAAAAAGAGATGTTTCTCATTGGTCAATTTTTATCCACAACTAGGTATATGTATTTCCTGGCTTAAGAATGATTCAAAATGTTTGCTTTTCTAATGCAATTTCAAATTTTATGTAGAAACAAGAAACGCTGCAATGCGCTTAGAACAAACAACAACAACGAACAGAGAAAATTAAGGGTAGCAAATAATTTGCCCTCTCCACCCATGTTTATTCTTTATCAGCCCTTGACAACAGTGTCTCCAGTTATCAATTGTGGTTTACAAACATACAATGCTGACAATGTGTCAACATAATGCATCAGAAATGTTTCCAAAAATGTGCCAGATAAGGTATAAAACACTGACCACAGAATGGTCTGATGGTGAATTCTAGACAAATCATACGTTGCAGTCTTTTTAAAGAAACCAACCAGAACTGAGCTATAGTGGATATTCTGAATAATAGTCAGTGTGAATAATTGCACTGAAAAAGGCATTAAGACAATTAAATCCCTGCCTGAATTTTTAGCATGAGCTTTATTGAAGCTATGGTCAGGCTAGAAAATGGCTGTAGATCAAGTATCCATGGTATTCTACTGCTCTCTGCTATCATAGAGCCACACTAGACATTGTTCATGTTTGCTAGGTCTGTTCCCGGCTATCACCGACACTAGGCCAGGGGCTTCCACATAGGTTAAAAAGTAGGCAGTCAAAATATTTTACAAAAAGATCTATTGTTTTGCCAAAAGAGGGGACTATATGGCCTTATCGGATGCTGTGTAGGCTGGAGTTTTTTAATCAGAAATTGAAGTTCTATAGACAGTTAAATGTGCAACTTTTTTGGCTAAGTGGAATAAAGCAAATACAGAAACATTATGTTGTTGTTATATCGTAAGAAGGTTAAAATTTTAGGGAACCTTTATATTGTTACTGTTTGTTTTAAATAGTAAAAGTTTTCTAGACCTTTTAGGTCTTGTTCATATGGGAAAAAGTTTCCCCTGCATTTTCCTGGTGAAGCAGGTTTCCCATTAAGCTGAGACCCTGCCACATATAGCCTTTCTAGACGTAATAGCATGAGTGCTCACATAAGAAAACATTTTCTGGCTAACTGAGATCTCATTTGAGCACTGCCAGGATCCTGCCTGGGCAAGGAAATGTTATTCCAATATGAACAGATTTTCCCAGCAAAGCAGGGAAAGAGATTTCATTTGCACATACACAGTCCTTCACACTTGTCATTCAGAATCACTTTAAAATTATCCAGAATGGCTTATCAAGGCAGCAAACTATCTGCATGTAAAAGGTCTATTATAATTATTTTCCTGGCTCGTCAAGATTTCTGCTTCACCAGGAAAAGACTGGGGAACCTTTCTCCCTATGATCAGACTCTAAGTCAGGGACACCAGAGGCACCAAGGGGCAAGGGGGCAGGGTTAAGTAAAAGTGCATTTGAAAGATAATTTCCCAGCTACTAACACTTATTCATGACTGGTATTCAAACTTTTGTATGTATCTTAAAAATTGGCAAACTTTTAGCATTAGAAAGTTTTGAGAAGTTTCGTCATAAGACAGTACAGTTTGTATGAATCTCTTTGATGATTATAAAAGGCCCTTGTCAATTGCCTTTTTATGAATTGGGCACTTTGGACCCCCTTGCCCCTTGTATCAAAAGACAACCGGGGCCATTGACCTCTTACACCCCCCCCCCTCCTCTAGCATCCCTGCTTTAAGTTGATACTTATAAGTAACTTTTAATAACACAAAGTGACTTTGCAAATGGTTGTCCAGTCTTTGCAAAGTGATGTTTCATTTTCTTGTTCATTCAATGTTTTTTTAAGGTGCTGAATCAAGTAGTGTGGGCTATGATAGTGCTACAGTGCTGAAAGGCCCAATTTGTGGTACCAGCAACGTTGTTACTTACACAACAAGCCAAAACACAGTGTATGTTAAGTTAAAGCGATATGACTACTCATCAAATAAAAGAGGAATTGTTGCTGGTTATTTGACTTATAATGAAGGTAATTGTTTTTCTTTGCAAACCTTTCAACTTTATCAGAACTTTTTCACTTGTATTTAGCTATATGACCATGATCATATACAGTTGGTGAAGGCAAGTTTTTTGTTAATTAGCTATGTGGGCAATGCTTTTCTGTCAGTTGATGTTGAATTAGCTTTAAGCCCTGTTTAACTGTTTATTGTTGAAGTGTTGGTCTGTTGGTTGTTACCATGCATTATAACCTGGTTATTTTACAAAAACGTTATGTAGAACATTGAAATTAACTATATTGTAGTGCTGTAGATAGAGACAATTACTTTCTAGCAGTCCTGAACTTGCTTTCCTTCCATTGATTTCATGAACTTTGTCATCAATTTTGTTATATAGTTTACAATTGTTTGTACAAATTTGTAACTCACACTCAACTATGTTTGCTTTAGAATGTCTCCATTGTGAAGCAATATTTATGTATATGTTTGTATATCACATATCTTGACCTTTGTAGGGCAAGACTCCTCCCAAGCATTCGTCATTACAGCCATTATATCTGTGACAGTTGGCCTTATACTGATAATTTCCATTGCTTCTGTAATTGCCTGCTGCATATGCAAACATAACAGAAGAAAACAACAAGAAAGACAGCATATCTTTGCCACTGCTGGAGAAACAGTAGGTTATGGCAATGTGTGTCATGCTGAGCCTCATGGCTACATGGGAGCTCCAGCGTATACAAACTCCGAAATGCCACCACCATATACTGAAGCTGTATCAACACCTTATCAACAAGCTCCAACCCATGGTAATCATATATTGCATTGCATCTTCATTCGATCAATATTGCATATTTACAATATTTGATTAATAGTGCCCTTTCCTTTCCATTTGATTATACTTTCAATATGCCTCTTGATATTGAACACATTGATTATGATGTAAAAACGATGGTGATGTAGTTAATTATAAGCGTAATGATTAATTTGATAAAAAGACTATGATTTCAAATTTATGTGCTTGATTTCATTTTAGTGGACAGCCAACTGCCACCTGAAGTTAACCCTTATTGTTCTCAAGCAGAGAGGCAACCTGCTCCAAACTGATGTCCTTTGAAGATGCAGTATAGCAATCTCAATTTATCTAGATATCATAATTCAATTTTTCAAAGAACCCTGCTATGACACATCTAAGTGATTGCATTTGTCATTGAATCTTGGTCATGTCATAATAAGGCTGAATATTTTCTTTTTCATTAGAAAAATTTTCTTACAGTTTATTACTGGCTTCCTGAATAACAATAAAATGCGTTTAAGCTTTCGAGGCTGCATTGCTGTATTCAACCAAGGCATAGTGTTGCGTAGGGTTGGTAACCCTACATGTCTCAGTACAATAAATGATGCTGGAATTGAGTTAAGTTCGACTTTTGTTGTAATCCCGTAATCAGAAAGCAGGCCCGTAATCAGAATGACGAAAGATTTTTGTTCCTGGGTTAGATTACTTTGTCACAATCTTAAAATCAGTCCTTGCTCTCGCAAATTCATTAGAAAAAAATCTACATGATCAAGTTTAATGAAACATATGTTAAATGTGACCTTGTACATTGACAGGACATTTCTAAATTAACTCTCACAGGCTCAGTGCTACAGTTTTGAGTTATTTGTACTCTTCATTCAAGGATTAATTAAAAGGAGAAAATTTGTTATTTATAAGTTTTGTTGTTGTAATAAAAATGTTGATTTTAGAAAATAGATTTTGTATAAATTTATCATATAGAGTTATTCGCAAATTACACCATATAAATGATGATATCATTTTTTGTGTCATAACCCTCTCTCTTTCTTGGTAAATTGCATTCTATGAATGTAAAGAAATATTTTATATCATGATGTCAGTTTGAAGGAAACCCAGGAAGATGATGATATTATGAATGTTGATTTGGGCGACGCCAAACAAATTTTAAGGGTATAGAAATGATTTTTGCCCATAGAAAATTGTGTCCCACTCTTTAAGGGTGTGGTCATTAGTTAAATAATGCTGAATTCATGTGTTTTCATTTCAAAATTCACTCTTTAGTGCAATACTTTGAAAGTTCAACTGCTACAGAAATGTTAATACGCTATTGTTGCAAAAAGGCTAAAATTTTACAACTTCGGGAGAAAATTTGTTTTCCTTGTCCCGACAAATAATCCCTTGTGTGCTGATGAACGAAGTTTCAGGGGGGTTACAGCGCCCCGCTGTACTTATAAAGCAGACATTTTCTGTACTGCCTGTTTTCAAATCACAGGTTTATACTACTGGGTAGAACTGACCCTTAAATTGATGAAAGCTCCAAAGATCAATGGCACGGGGTTGTGCCATTTGTCATAAGAAGTTCAGAAACTTTGGGTGTGCTTTTCAGAAATCTCGGGCAGAAACTGCTTTGCTCTGGTGAGGTGATGAAGCTGATGGAAACTACGCTGTTTTTCTTGACACCATACAATGCCAAGATGGGTTGGGAGGACATTTGCAAGGCGGATATTGATAACGACACGACAAAGATGCATGCTTGTCACTTTACACATTTTGCTCTAAGGAGAATGAACATGAATTGAATCTTGTGAATGCAAATTACTATCTTTATACTTACAGGTTCTCAGGGGTGCAGGTTTGAAGAGTTCTTGGCAAATGTCATGAATTCCAATATTCTGAAGGGCGCTGTCTGTGAAAACCTTCCAAAGAACAGCCCACATACCCTCTGTGGTGTTTCATTTGCCTCCTAACGGGGGCTTGAAGTCGGTACAAATATAATATAGACGTAAGTGTAATGGTCGGTCATAAGATCTTTTGAGCTTTTCAATAGACTACTTTCGGGTAATGAATTCCAATGTTTCATTGGGGAAAAAATGGTTTTTTTCATTCAGTTGTCTTGAATTTGTCTACTTCAAAGCAAAAATCCTCTGTTATTTAGACAAAAATTTCGTTTTCTCTCCCGTTTTGCGGCCGTTGTTTGGAAAGAACCAATCAAACGCGTTCTCCTTTTTCTCGTGTTGCTGTCAGGGCCGCCGAGAGAGGGGTCAAGGGGGGGCAAATTTCCCCAGGGCCTCTTAAAGGAATGAATTCCATTTTTAAAAGCAAAAGTATGCCTAAAAACAGTAAAGCGTTTTAAACAACTGCAAGAAATACATTTTGAGCTACTGTGAAGGGCATGGTCACATAAAATTTCGGGGCCTTGTCATTCGCTTTTGCTCCAGGATCCTCAAAGTCTCTCGGTGGCCCTGCCCTACATATTGGTTCAATGATGTAAGTGCCATGGTGCTTGTTCATTAATCGAGTATCAATTTTCAAAGTGAAGTTAAGAAAAATGTCTCTCTAATCTAAAAAATCGAGTTGCAGTTGTTTGTTTCGGCCATGCTGGTCAAGCCGGTTTTTAAATGCTGATCAAATGAAATTTTACCAGAGTTAATTCCACAAGAGATGTTGTTGCATTTGGTTTTCTAGTGGTCCTTATTTTTATCCTAATTTGGTATACCCTTTGTGTGTCAGTCATCATGCTTTCAATGCATTCGGGAAAATAGGGTGGTAGGAGTTCTGTAGTTTGGGTTTTTATTCAGTAGAGGTGGTCCTTTGGCTCTGATCAAGGTATTAAAGCGTTCGGGTAAGCGTTTTGTAAACTTCTTGCGTTTGTTGGGCAATAGATGCTTTGAAAAATGCTGACCAACAAAGTTTTATCAGGGTTCATTTCTCGAGGGATGTTGTAGAATTGCTTTGAGTCGGACTTAATGGACTTGTTCGGTATGCTGTTTCTACACTGCTCTATTCTCCCGTGCCTCCCTCCTTTTTGATATCAAGCATAGTGTGTTGCTTCAAATCCTTGTCAATTATTTTGTTATCTTAGTGGTTAGGACCTATCTTCAGCACAGTATTCTTTTTAAAAAGTTTCTGCTGTTTTTTATTTAAAGATGGATCCGGCTCTTAATTCTGACTTTAAATCATTCATACCTTTTCATACCTTAGGTATCTAAGGTAGGACTGGTGCATCGGCTCTCTTGGGGAAAAAATTGAACATTTCTTGTCCATTCCCTGCCCAGAACTTAAAAATGATTGCACTTGCGTTCAACAAGCTAAATCACTTGTACGGATGAAGCAACGGCTTAATGTCGAACAGGAAAGAAATTAAATGTGTTCAAATTAAGGGTCTGAACTACAGATGGTAGCGCCCAAAGGGGTTCAACCGAGGCAGTGGCCAGGAGTGGGTGCTCAAAATTAGGGTGTCTTTTTTAACGATAATGCATGCATCATTCCAGGTAAGCTTTTTCCCGTAAGGGCCCCAAAAGTCCTGAAAATAAATATTAAAAGATTTGGAATTAATTCTGTGTTTTTTTTATTTAAAACATCTTTTCGACGATCTTGAACCCAGGCTAGCAAAGTTGGTCCAAGGAATAATTGCTTACTGAATGACTTGCCTCTACTGGGGGGCATTGAAAGTGATGTTGCTAAAAAGATTGACTTCTGTAAATGTTTTGAAAAATTAATGCGTAACAGTTTGAATAAAATATAGCAAGGAGAAAGGGGCTCAGAAGTTGACCCACTTTTAATTGCCACGTAGCTAATTTGTTTGTCATGATTTGTAAAACAGCATTTCTACCTATTTTGTATAAATATAACTCAAGCAAGAAGGTTTGAAAGAAAGCTTTAGAAAATATAAACATTTTAACGACGTTACAAAGTAACGTGTAAAGCCCATCTTAGCATTTAATTTCAGAACAAGGGCGTTTACAGAAAAGAAAACAGGGCATGGCCGTTGACACTTTATACCCCTTTGGCGCAAATTGATGGCCCGTCAGGTCTTCCGCCCCGAGGCCCGTCCCGCATAGCGGCGGCCCTCACTGCAGATACAAATCTGGATAAAAATTTGAGTAAAGAGGAATTAAGTTGCTAAGCATTACTGTTTTGGACTTGCTTTAAGCTTTGTTTTTTCCAATAAGGCTTTTAAAAGTAAGCGTCAAGAACGATTCAGCTATCAGACCTTCTTTGAAGGTATGTCAGAAGAGAAACATCATGAACACGGACGAATACTTGTAACTCATTCCACACGCCGGGCTCAATTGTCAGCAATAAATTCAGAAACACCGTAGTAATTTTCGGATACAATCTAGTTATTGAAGCCAAAAACAATTTAACTGAATTTACAACTATGAGTGGGTACACAAAATATGGGGGAACTGAAATTCAACTCACCAGTAAAGACTGTTCTGGAACGAAGCTATCGGTGTTACAGGTGTGGCGTCCCTCAATGCAAATCGCCTTGCTCCACCGGGAACTAGCCGTCCCACGGTCGTGCATTCGTTCACTGTTTTGATTATGTACTTGGATAATCTTTGAATTCATATTGTGCAGCAGCGAAACTTGGCCTAATAGCGATTCCGAAAGCTGGCGCTACTCAGAGCATCTGTTTGCAATGTCACGTAATGGAAACTTCAATGGTAGCACACAATACCAAAGGGACCAAGATTTCATGCATACCTCTGAAAATTTCTTCCCAAGAGGGTAATGCAAGCTTTTGTTTTGAATAGAGGAACAAAGCAACTTGCTTATCATGGACAACCTTTTTCTTCATTTTTTAGCTGTACGAAGGCCCTACTAATTTATGACATGTATTTATGTTCAAGACCAAAATCTCACACAAGTAAAATGTATATTAT
Organism: Rhopilema esculentum; assembly: GCF_057945365.1. Lineage (NCBI taxonomy): Eukaryota > Metazoa > Cnidaria > Scyphozoa > Rhizostomeae > Rhizostomatidae > Rhopilema > Rhopilema esculentum. Next base: position 5,614,231 of record NC_142822.1, read on the forward strand.
AATTGTTGCTTGGCATATATTATTCAAAGGGAAAGTTTAAAACTATTGGTGAAAACATCCACTTAAAAAAGGATATTCGGTCAGCCTGACTGTTTAGTAGTTTAGGAAGCTGTTTTTCCCAACCAGTTTACTTGTTCACTAACGATTTATCCAATTGATACAGCAAGGGCTTTAAAGATATTGTCAATATATCTAGCTTAGAGCAGCAGGGACCATACCCTGGGTGGATGAAAGAATTCCTCTTCGCAATTCCCCTGCCAATTTCTCAATTCCCTTGCCAATTTCACAATTCCTCTGCCAATTTCTAAATTCCCTCCCCAATTTCTCATTCCCCTTCTCAATTTCTTGGGGTCTTGTACTCTGTGCCCGAACAATCCTTTGTTATAGCCTCTGTATAGTTAAATTTGTATCCCTCTTGAGGGTGGGGCACAAGTCCCCCCAATCGGGAAAAAGGAGTAAGGCCTAGGCAAAAGGGCAGGAAAACTATCAAATGTGCCTGGTTAGAATATATTTAATAAGGAAAAATATTTCCTCTGCCCAGTAGCATAGTGAGGGGGGAGCAAGAAGGGGACACCCCCCAACAATGGCAAGAGATCTCTTTGAAAAATGATGTTTTCTGGCGTCCTCCTCCCCCCCCCCCTAATCTTACTTCCCTGGCTATGCTACTGCTCCTGCTGACTGAAGGCAATAGATGGTCGCGATCACTAGTCCCATGCGATAGGTTTCTCTCCCCCCTCCCCCGAATGTGGCTCATTTCTATGCAGCCTCTTGTAAGGAAATGCCAGCCTCTATATCATCATACATCACAACAAAATTTTGTCAAATTCCTCGAAAATACAAGAGAATGATTTTGGAAGTGGATAAATAGAGCAGAAAATAAAATATATTTTGTAATGTGATGCCCATATTTAGAATGGAAAGGATTCTTGCAGATGATTTTTTCACGAAGCCGATAAATGGGGCACATTTTCATAACAGGAGAGCAGAACTGCTGGAAGAAAGGGGTGACGTGTTGTTTGCCATTGAACACCACGAGTCTGCGATAAAGCTTTTACAAATGGCCATCGATACTGGTATCTTTGACAAGCAAGCAAAATTATCCTTGAGACTTCAGGTCTCGAACCACAAAGGTCGTGTTAGATTGTTACAAGCACAAATAGAAAATAAGGTGCCATGTTGAATGTGATGATCTTTTGAATGTGCTTGTTATTGTGTGATCTTGAAGGATAATCCTCTAAGTTTGAAGTAGTTTAGCGTCGCCATAATTGAGTAACCTAGTGTCTTCTTTATACCACGAGAGACATATTTAGCAGTAGCTTAAGTTTGTGTCAATGTTACAATAACCATCTGTTCAAAATCTTGCCCGGCAAAACTACCCAGATGCTTTTATTTCCTAACGTGCTACCACCTTAAAAGTTAACGCCTTTGAAAACTGCCTCAGAATACAGAATGAACATAGATAAAATCCAGCACAAATTAACAATATTGTTTTGTGGAACTGAATGATTATATTTTCAAGTCCAAGAGAACAGAGATATTTCATTTGTGAATCAAACACCTAATATAGCTTTGGTGACTTTGTAGCTCTGAAATATTGTGTTGAAAAATTCTGAATTCTCACTCAAAGTTGCTTAAGTATGCTCCAATGTTCTTTCCAGAATGTGAAGTATTTGATTCAATCTAAAAATCATACATGAACTGCTGTGGCAAGAATACAGGCCAACCTTTTCAGTCAAGCAAACCCTAACTTACAGAAATAAAAACTTTCTTATTACAGTATTTTCAATTTTAGCAGACTGCACAAGGATTGGCTGGTCATGAAAGCAAAAGTACTGATACAACCAACAACAGAAATGATGATTCTGTCAACAATCCTAAAGATACCAAAACAAATTTTGAAACTATAAAACAGCAGATAAAGACTGCAACAGCATCGGATTTAAGAGCACTGGGGCTCAATCTTCTTGATGTTGTAAAAGTGCAGCAAGACCAAATCATATTTTTGTCAAAGGAACTGCAGAGAATGATAGTTGAAAACCAAACATTGAAGGAGCAAGCAAAAAGTACAAATTCTTAAGAAAAGTACAAGTAAAACATAATTGTGCAGTATTCAATGTGATAAATTAATTTGCTTCTAATATGGGTCCCATGGCAACATACGAGTAACACTATGATAACTAGAATGTAAAAGGATGAAAAGCTGTCTCTGGCAGACTATTTTCTCTATTCATCAGACACGTGAGCTCAAGGATAGAAGTCTCAACAGTTTTCTAAATATGTTTTTGAAAGTTGTTTCTCCTTTTGTTACCAATTCAGCCAGGGTTTTATCATTGATATGACCAGCTTTCAAGCACCTCATTTACTTGAAAAAATAGGCATTTTTTCATAGAACAGTGGCCCGCATAAGACATCATACCTCCTCTGAATACAGATTTTCGAGCCAATCTTGTGAAAAATAAAATCTGATCTTGTGATAAAAATAAATAATGTTGCAAAAACAAATCATGTACCTGACAACTGCAATGGTAGAATACCCAAGAAAACGAAAGGTATAGACAAAGGTCATTGGTGTTATATCTTCTTAGCACTGGTAGGTAGTTTAAAGTACACCCAGAAGTTATGCTTATAGAGCAGTGTCCTTTTCCTTCCTCCCAAAACAACAATACCTTGTAATCCCTTTGCCTGCAATCTCAGAGAGCAGGCAACTTCCCTCACTCTAGGTGATAGTTGGCTATTAAAGGGAATTAAGCCCCAGACCCTTCAACATATAGTCAATGACCCTTAAAACACTGGGCTATCATCACATCTTATGAGATATTAGAGGGCCTCCTTTCTGACTTAATAGAAAATTGGACAAATTCCACATAATGGAAAGGAGATAAAAAATAAACACTGTCAGACTTGATTAGATAATCATACAAAACACATCTCAATTCATTGATACAACAATTGGGTCTTATCAAAGTTCACCAGAATAGGTATTATGGCACTTAAAATAATCAGTGAGAGGATTTTTTGCAGGTGTAGAAAAGTACTCTCCACTATTTTTTAGGTTAGTGGCAGTTATCCTGTAAGGTAATAATATTACAAAGACAGGGACTTTGGGAGGAAAATCGGAGAACTTTCTTATACATTTCACTGAGAATTCAGCATCACTGCAACCTACAAACTATTGTTAAATGTATAAAAACCACACAATTCATGTGTATATTGAATCATAATAATAAGGTTTCTGAAAAACGATAAAGGGCAATTTTATGCTGTTTCTTCTCTGCGATTTTTAATATTCAGCAAGTAAAAAGCTCTATCTTGTTATGATATGGATGCATGCAGCCCTTTAACTGACGGTACATACATGCAGAATATGGCTATATGAAATTTCTACTTAAATATCCATCAAACAATACAATTTATATATGGTGAGAGATTAATATGACATCTCATTTACAACAAGGGCACTAAAAATCAAGTTATTTGACATCCAGTGGAACACCACGATTTGGAATGTAAGGTGTCTTGCGTTCAATCATTGTAATGCAATCTGAAAACAACAAGGAAAATGAGCAAACAGGTAGATGAATCTCCTTTGAAAAAATGACATCAGTGAGCATATATTGTTAATGCTAGCATAGTTATATTTTCCAAGTTGAACCAGGTGCAAGGAAACAAAGCCGCACGGCTTCCTGCTTGAGATAGACATTCTAGCAATGAAGTTTTTTTAAGGAAAGCAAAGATTTCAAACAGGTTCCAAGTACAGACATCATCAAAAAAAATACATTTGAATCTAGAGTAAGCATATTTGATTGAGCAAAGGTTACAGATGTTATCTACATTCAGTACAAAAAGTCCAGTGCCAAATATTTCAGTGGATTATTTTTCGGTGGAAAAAATTTCGGTCATATCTATGAAATTCGGTGTAAATTTTGGTGAGAATTTGAAAAAAATTTCGGTGGAAAGTAAAAGCTTCTATGAGTAAAGGAGGGAACATTTTCTGTAACCTATTTCCATCTTCAACATAAATTGTCTGGAACGCAATCACAAAAGATTTATTTGTGGTATAGAACTTAAAAATGGTCTCATTCATTACATTCTGGTCTACATTTCAAGCAAACCTTTTCTTCTGGTCTACATTACATGCTGATTTAAATATCTGTTCTAACAATAAAACAGAGCATTTGAGGCAGTCAATTTTTCTTCCTGTTCTGATATTCTTTCCTGCAGCTCATAATTTCATAGCTTCAGTGACCTCTTATTACTTTCTAATGCGATCAATTCTATCATTTCTGCGATTTTTCCTCTTTGCAGCATTTCTTGGCGTATATCTACTCAACTGAACTGACTTTCCTTTCAATTTGAGTCTCTTATACTTTATTTTCATTCTTTGTAACTAATGCTTTAGCAAATTCATTTTTCTTACACTCTCTCTCTCCCTTGGTTGCTCTTGCATCAAAAGTTTATCTCTCCATGTTATTTGTTGCTTTGACAAATTCAACATTCAGACTTGCAACTTCTTGATCACAGTAGAATAATTCAAGTCATGCAATTTTCTGGCTTGGTTATCAATATGAAGAGCAGGCCTTGCCCGGAAAGGCGCTCGATCGAGCGCGCGCGCCTAGAGCGCACCCAAAAAAAGCCTTGGAGAGCGATTTATAGAGCCCCTCAAAACGTAAAAACAATATTAACGCGGAGCAAAATAAATTTTTGGAATTTGTTAAATCAACTTGATTAAGCATAAACAATCTTCCAAACAGACCGCAATATTATGATTTGCGTAAGATTACATCTTGAGAAAAAATTCAGCAAATTTGACGTTGGGTTTTCGATATCATTTTTAATCTGAAAACCCTCTAATAACCATCAAGGATACAGGCCATCAAGCCTAAGCGTATTCTCCGGCAGGTTTATTTGATTTTCGAGCAAGCGTTAATCTTCTATTGAAGTATATATTATTTTCTGTTTTTTTAATAACTTAAAATCGCCTGTGCAAATCAGCGATCACGTTTCCGTCCAAATTGTCGCATTGCTTTTCAATTTTAATTTGCTTTTGCGAGTAGTAGATGTTCTAGCGTTTCTTATAGAATGGATAACATGAAAAAAGTTAAATGTTCGATTTAAAGCCATGCGTTTTGATGAAGCAATATGTGAAGCTAGACATAACAGTAGTGATACTGACACTGATAAAAGCTCATCCAATGATGGCAACTTACATATCTAGAAAAATCTGAACAATTTTGCGACTTTGTTTTATTATATTTCTATATTTATATTAACATAGTGTTTGTTGCATGTTTTATTATTTCATATTATGGTGCTTTGTGGTATCACCGTTGAATTTCATATTTAACATTCTTCCGAAGCTTTCGATTTGAAGCTCTCGATCTCCTAAAGCTCTCGAAGGATGCTCTCAAGGACATTTACTTAGAGGTGCGAAATAGAGCGCCTAGAGTTTCTAAGGGGCTCTTTTTATGGAGCACCTTCATTTTACTTAGAGCAAGGCCTGTGAAGAGGCATCCATTTTGTCACACAATTTTTAGGGCAACGAGGATTGAGCAACTTAAGTTGCACTTGAGACGTTAGCCACTCCTGGGACAAGCTGGCCATGTCGTAAAATCTCGAACTTCAATTTTTAGCTCATTTAAACAGCTGCTCATTTGTTGATTAACGAAAACTCAAATGTGACGAACATAAAATTATTGCCAAAACAATACTTGGCTTCCGTAATTGTGCTTTGCTTGGCAACAACATTGAACAATTAAAAAAGTAACACCTTCAAAAAGTTATAATTCCAAACTGGACAATAGCAAATATTTGTTAAAGATTATAAGGACATCTGGTACTAACGCCAATTTTCTGATGGCAGTAGAAGTAAAAGCCAGGGAAAATGTTTAATTACTTCGCGCACAAAAAATTCAGCCACCCAAACGAAAAAAAAGTTAGGACGATAAAACCAAAACGAACTAAAAAATGATAATTAAATTCGTGAATATTGGAAGGAAAAACTCTTAAATATTTAGGAACGTTTGCATAACGTCTAAAATCAGTCTACTGTTCTCAAATCACTTTTAATCCTTGCAAAGAACCCTGCTTTGTCGCTTCCTTTTTTCTTGCTTCAAACCACATCAGACTACACAACTTTCCCCCTTTTCGGGCTGTCACTGAACATTTTAAACATCATATATAAGTGATGATTTGAACAAGCTATATGCGTACAATTCTGCTGCTTTGTATCTTCACAAGCTTTGAAATTCAGTTAGGACAATCACAGGAAAACACCCTCCCCCCAAAAGAAAAGAGCTTACAATTCTATAAGGTAAAGAAATCATCGAGCAGTGTGTACTCACCGATAATAGGGCACACACTGACACACAGAGTGCAACCAGTGCAATCCTCTGTGATGTGAGGCAAATGTGTTTCAGGATTAAAAGTTATGGCTTGGTAGCCCGAGTCATTGCAAGTCATGTAGCATTTGCCACAGTTGATGCACATTTCTTCATCGATCAAGGCAACAGCTTGTTGCTTATTGTCCATTCGACCATAAGTGCCAATGCGGGACAAGGCCAGACCAATTGTGTCCTATGGGATTCAACCAAGAACAAACCATCATCAAAAAGAAATTGTAATGACAAACGTATATGATCTAAGATACTCTGATGAGGTGCATCTTGTGTCGGCACAACGAAGAGTTAAGAAGAACCGCATGTACAGCTCTGGGTATCCAACCCGCGGAGGGAAACTTGGTGTCTCTAAATACATAAATTTATGAACACGTCAAAAATCCTTTTGGAAAAATGATACAGAAAGTGATTGTCCTGCCAATTCATATTTTACAGTTTGTAACGAAGCTTGGTAGAAAATTACCTTCTAGTATTTGGACTCATTTAGATTAATTTACAGCCACCACCCCTCCCCCCAAAATATAAGCCTGCCTTTGTATAGACTAAATTACCCATACACTGTACAAAGCAAAACAAAGACAAAACAAAAATGAAACAAAACTAATGCAAAACTACAAAATGTGGGTAAAAATTTGGATGCGATAGAAGGAGTTATAACTAAACCAACCCAAACATTACCTTTGTGATTTCATTATAATGTAGAATTTACCTTGAGTTTTGGTAGATCGCCTTTTGGCTGCACCGCAGGTCTCACTGCCTTTCCTTTGAAATCGTCACCAAGAAGATTTGCTGACTTTTTGTAATCGGCAACAATCTTCTCTCTCTCCATTTTGTAGGGTCCAAAGTTCGGAAGACCCTATAACGAAACATAGTCCACAACAAATTAATAATTTGGCAAAATCCTGGCTTTTTGGGTCTTATCAAAATATAAATAATCAGAAGATTTGATATCTCATTGCAAAAGCTCCTTATTTTCCAAAAAAGCAAAACTTTGTTTATAAAAACCAAGCAATACAGGACGGTTGATTACTTTGAAACAAACAGTAATATTAACAATAAAATGATCATATTTATACAGGTTTAGACTTATTCAGCAACAATGGATTGTTATTAACTAAGGACAGAGATGCAAGTAATAGAATTTTCAATAAACAGACATTTTTGAGCAATTTTTTAAAACGCAAGTGGTAACCAGATCTGGTATTGATCGATACCTTCCCAATAACCTCCTTGACAACTACTGGCTTTCCTTTTTGATGTCTCTCCGTGGGCATGCTTTGTCCGTTCCATTCTTTGAACTCTTCACATGCTTCCATGTACAACAAACACTTCAATCCAGATATGTAATCTTGGACAACTGTGAAATCTTGATTCTGGATTGCACTGCAAACCTTTTGCAAAAAGAGACATAAATTAGCAACTGGATGAACCAGGGCTGTGTATGAAAAAACACGACCATGCTATCCCTTAGAAAAATCGTCTCATAACCAGAATATTTAGATGGAATTTCTTTGATTTTTATAATTTATGGAGAACGACATTCTAAAAGCTAGGTGAAAGTTGTCAAAACAAGTATTCTGGTAAATTGATTACATCACTGAAAAATCCTTATCTTGACAAATAGCTGATCTACACATAAACACTCTTATAAACCAATCTCTTCAAAAAAAGGGTTGAGTTAATTTGCGACATGTAACAAACAGAGATTTGCTCTCGCAGTTTAAGAACAAGCTCAAATTTTAACTTTTCAGTTCCAAAGGAAAACTGACCGAAGTATAAGGGTACAAAAATATGTTTGAAACAGGAAACAGAATGACAGCATCTGAAATAACAACGAGATTGTCACACCTCTTTTAAATATTATCTCAAAAGCCTGATTGGTCTTTCCCTTACACCCAATTTTAAATGTGACGTCATCTTAGCAAAACAATAGGACCCAACTAATATTTGACCAAGTGTCCGCCCCTGATAAAAACCTCGCATTACATTTGATTAACACTAAATGAAAATATATCAGCCACACGCCATTACCTGAACAACACTAGCACCAGCGTGAAGGAACTGCAACGCTGAAGAAGCACTGTCAATGCCTCCAGTTGCTAAGATAGGAAATCCTGGTAAGGCATTGGCAACTGCAGAGACAGCACGCAGTGCTATTGGTCTTATGGCATTTCCAGATACCCCGCCATATGTGGTAAGCTTTTCCTTACCAACGGCAGGCCATGCTGTAGCATCACCCTTTAGGTGCATCAGGCCTGAGACTGTGTTGGTAGCAGTGCAGCCATCTGCACCTCCTTGAATTGGAAGAAAAGGGTATCAAATTAAAAAATATCATCTAGGCAAAAAATATCAGACATGTGGTACATCTAGATACACTGTGGCATATCAAGAATGAGTTGCTTGACTTTAAACATGTATTATGACTTCAAAACAAGAGGGGAAGGGTCATACAGTCATTATGCAACACAAAACAAACAAGTTCCTTACACCTACTGGTTAATGAAACCAAATACCTACATACGATAGCAAAAAGTCACGAAATACCTAAACCCATGTGCCTGACCAGCAATATCTAATAAATTAACAGCCCCTTATTCTCTTTAACTTTTATTTAGTTTTAACTCTGATTAAACAAGGCTTTAGCAATAGGCTTGCTTCACGATTTGAAAACTCAAATAGGGTCTATACTCATCACAAACTTTTTTAAAAAATTTAGAACGACTAAGTGAAGTATTTTCTACCTTCCTTGGCTGCTCTCGCAATATGTACAATGTTCGTCACGTTTGGAGTCAATTTTGCAAAAAATGGAATCTTTACTGCAGCTCTAACCCAGCGACAGATGTTCCTTACCAGTTCAGGGTCCTTGAAACAATAAAAATTGTTAGAAATTATCACGATTAGAAATATTTACATAAAGTAGTCAAATTAAAACCCGAGGAAACAATTATTTTCAACTGATCTTTGAATTTCAAGAACGTTTCGTGGGGAAAAAGCTTAAGCATTTTGCAATCAAACTGATTACGTTTACAGCATACATTCATTGTATATATGGAAGTAAAAGATAAATTTCTTACTTTGCTGTGACATGGACAGAGTAGGAACGTTTGTGAATAAAAAATTTCCAAAAAGGAAGAGAACGTAAATAGAAGCTCTTAAACAATGGGAATAGAATTTTTTTTTAAATATGGTGGCGTGAATGAAAAAGTAAAATTGATTATTCTATTAGGATAACTAAGAAACAAAAGTGTTGTCATTAGAAGGACCTGAAAATAGAACGGTAAGCATTGATTAAGACCTTTCATACCTGACCACATGCCAGACCCATTCCTCTTTCTCCCATACCATGAGGACAAGACAAATTCAGCTCTAGAGCATGGGACCCTGCGGCCTTAAAAAATTGAGTATAAAAATTAACAGCAAGAAATAGCATAGAGCAATGGAAAACTCACTTGAAAAGACAATTACAACGCGAAGCTACAACTGAAACCGATAGCAGATACTTCGTATACTGCAATAAAAGCGACACTGTCTTGTCTGTTAATTGACTATAGAGTACCGAAGTGTGACGTCATCAAAAATATATTTGTAGAAGTTCTTAATTTTGACCACATAATCTGAAAGAACGGCATAAAAAACTTCTCAATATGCAAAATCAGTTAAAAATATTCAAAATTGTGCGAGATATGGCCAATGAAAGATTTCAAGTTTGCTAACGGATTACTGTTATTCTGGCCTGGTTCATAAAGTTATGAACCAAGACGAAATTACAGAGGTTTGATAGGGCAAGAGCCTGTGCTCATGTGGCCATTTCTCCTCCAATTTGTAGCCCATTGTACTGATTATGCATATTTAGAGGTGTTTCATGATGCTCTTTCAGGTTATGGGATCAAAAGTGAAAAATTTTAGAAATAGATTTTTGTGACGTCAACACTTCGGTACTCTATTGAAAAAGGACTCTAAATTAAGATTCATTATATACTTTGAAAATAATATCTACTCTATTGAAGTAACAATCTAGGCTAGGTCTGGGATAAAATCTTATCTCTTACCCTACCAACTCTAACAAAAAATCGCACTAAAACAGTTTTGGACTTCGAGGGCAAACTTCACGAGGTTCATTAGCCACAAAAACCATCCAACAGCATGAATAACAAATAGATTTAGAATTACCTCTGCCATTTTAGCAAGTTCCGTCCAGTCCTCCTTAGAATAGCCACACATTATACTGGCAATCAAAACCTACAGTAGGTGGAAGAGAGAATAATTTTCATAGAATATATATCAATATGGAGGTTCAAGAGTCTCTTTATACGTGAAGAGGGTTTCTCCATTACAACTGAAGGAAAGCCGACATGAGGGTTTTTTATTCAGGTCTTAGAAATGTGAATAGACTTTTCACAACAACCTTTTTCGAAATGATCCCAAATTTCATTTCTGACATTTTTAACTAATATATACTTGTATTTACCACCATACTTTTAGTCTTGGTACCTTCTTTCACCTTCTTGTTTCAGCATTATTATAGATTTTATGACATTATCAAACTTTAAATCGTTTAATCAAAATAATATAAAATTTCTAACATAATGCCGTCGTAAACTCATTATAAAAAAGCACTAAAGATCAAAATGCACACGTAGACTATGATTCTGGTCCTTTACTCGAAGCATAGGTCAAAAAAATAGTAGAGAGGAGTTCAAGTATTTTTCAAAATGAGGCCTTGAATTGAAAGGAGGTGTGCTTACAAGAGACTATCTAAGCATATCACACCATTTCAATACTATCAAGCAATTTAAAGGCTACCCAACAGTAGAAAATGTCACAAAATTTACGAAGTAATAAAGCAATACGTAGATCAATAACTACAAATAAGAAAGAAGATAAGTTTCATCAAAACGAAATCAGTAAGATGGGCAAGCATATACTACCAAACCGATAAAGGTCAAACTATTTGATAGAAACAAAAACACCACTTACTTGATTTGGGAAATCCCTCACAAGTTCTGTCACGGAGTTGCACCAATACTTTGCAGTTTTCTCGCTGATCAGCTCTATGTTCAAGAAAGAACCCTGACCTGGTCCGTAAATCTCACCAGAAGTGCTGCCGCGGACAATCCTTGGACTGACATTAGTGACAATGTCCTAGAATTTAATTTGAATACAAAACAACTATGAAATGGATTGCACACAAAAAGCTAACAAAGCAAGGCAGATACTAAACAGCCAGTTGGTGGGAAGCTCTTAATTAATACTTCAATATATAGGAGATAAAAGTTTAACACGAAAAGAAACGAGAATAGAAACATTAAATAGCTTTCAGTGTAGTATCTTAAAAGACATTAAAGTTTCGTTAAAACTAATAAAGAAATAAAAGCAAGAAAATAACAACGACTCTTACCTTATCAAGCGAAAATGTCTTTGTGAGAGCAAACCCCCATCCAGTCTCGAACGCACGACGTATCATGGCAGATGTTGTGGTCGGAGGGGCACTGGCGAGGCCAAATGGGTTGGGGAATTTCAGGCCACAAACCTCGACACTCAGATCAACTAAATCGACAGGCGTGTAGAAAAGAGGCAACTTGGGCGTCTCGTCCATGACGGGGATGCCATGAAGCTCCTTTGAAATTACAAGAAGGTAGGCTTGAAGTTGGCATACGGATCATAAAACAAAATATGATGTGCCTAACATCAAGGTGAATATATGAACCAGAATGGTGCAAAAGCATTTAATTGCATTCATTTCAGTTCGCTTTTCAAACACTCCATTGGACGATTACGCTTCACCAATTAAACAAGACTCGCCATCAAACTACAAACACTGATATTTCTTAGAATATAGCTTTTTCAAAAATGGTAACAAATTCAAACATTAACAAATATTAGCTTCACAATATTTAACAGATTTGTTTTTACTCCCAGCTGCAGCATATATAGCACCTTTAAGATGTCATATCGTCGCTCATTGCAGCTTGTCTAACCATCTCCCTCTACATTTCCCTCCAATTTACCCTTTCATCTTCGGTTAACATACATATCTATACCTTCATACTTGTGCATGTACCAAGATTGGACATAATGAGCATGTACCAAGATATAGACTGAACACGAACCTGGAGATACTTGTGCATGTACCAAGCAGCAGTCTTCCCATCATTCACAGATTCAACCGTTGTTTGTGCGACACCAGCCAAATCGCCTCCACAAAACACTCCGGGAGCACTGGTTTCCATGGTCTCGTAATTCACCTCAACAGTTCCCCATTTTGTCATCTTCACAGGGTCCAGAGACTTTACAACTGCGAATAGAATCAATATGTTAAAGGATGTAACAGCAAATAAAAGAGATTTCAGGCTATAAAGTTTTATAAGATAAAGTAAGCAAAAGAAAAATTAACAACACATACTAATTAAGACGCAGAAAATGCTATCACGATTCTACTCTGTAACCAGCTAAACTTTATAATAGAGTATTGCATCTGTTGCTTTTGATTCAATACTCTTTGAGGTAATTGAAAATTTTCTAGGCAAAGGGGGGGGGGGGGGTTCTTTAGCCACAAAGCTCTCACTCTTTCGAGAAACACCTTTTTTAACGACTAAGCATATACACAAGCAATTGTATAGATTTACTGTATATATGAAAAAGTTTTTTGATGTTAGATTTTAATGAAGATTCTATCAAAAGGAAGTAGCGCATAAGAGATACTTAAACAAACTAATGTTAATGACAACTGAAAGAAATCATTGAAACAAATCAACTGAAAGAAACAAATCAATGGTTTTAATACAGATGTCTATCTTTAAGAGCTAACGACATAATGATGTCAAAATTGACGAAGAGCCATTGATGATGAGAATAATGATTAAAGAATGAAATATTACTATGATCGTCTTGCAAAGTTGATCCGAATGCAGATATAACACAGTCTGTTTTAATGCGAATAATTTGCTCTTCATCTTCAATCCAGGTCCCATCATCATTCTAGGGATGATCAAAAATAAGATATCAACATATGTTTACTATCAAGGCGCTGATATCAACAATTGTGTTCATTTTACACTAGTACAGGGTAAGGATGGCATTTTACATTAGTACAGGGTAAGGATGGCATTTTACACTAGTACAGGGTAATGGTAGCATTTTTCACTAGTACCGGGCAACAGTCGAAAATAGCAGCTAATCAGCCATGAAATAAGCATCGTATCTTTACGATTTCTATTTTTGATAACACTTTACCATGAACATATTAGTTTGACCTGCAAAAAATTAACGAACGAAGCAGCTATATATAATTAATGTCCATTTCAAAAACCACAGTAAACTCCAACAAAGAGTCTACTATTTGAAGAGTGAGCTGTGCTCCCTGATCTTGTTACTATTAAGTTGCATAAAGGGGTTGCAGCAGGGTCGAAGGTTCTTACAGTAGGGTTCTTTTGTAAAAGTCGTAAATTGAAGAGTTTGATTTGTAGACTGGCAACAGGGGAATTTTTGGTGCCAAAAGGTGGTCCAAGAGACAATGCACATTTAAAGAAATCTTGTCAGGCAAAATTGGTTCTTAAACAGGGTGCTTAATAAAAGGCAGAAGGTTTGTACGTTCTCAAGGTCTTAGGTTCATCTCTACTGAATATGGAAACTACATCTGTGGTGAGATAGAATATTCTAATATTCATCAACTAAAAGACAATTTCCACGAACAAAATATCTCAACACAGATGGAGGTGCCAGCAAAAAAGACAAAATCTTAAAGTACAATGGAAGAACGAGTTGAAAATGTACAAAAATAAAGAAATCTTAAAACCTGTTCTGTTCTGTAGAACTCCATTGCAGCAATTTTATCACCCTTTAAAATGACCTTCTTAGGAGACAAGAAGGGCAAGAATTCGCATTTTTCCTCCCTAGCCAGCTCCATTTCCTCCGGAACAGCCCGGATGTTTGTAAAGCCTTTCCGGAAGACGACGAAGACGCGCTTTGCACCACATCGCAGTGCAGAGGTGCAGCAGTCGAAGGCAGTGTCACCAGCACCAAGGACAATCACTTTGCCTTTCAGTTCAGGAAGGGAAGAGCCACAGCAAGACATGCCTACGAAAAGCAATTCGGTAAAACAGTTTTCGAAAGGGAATGATTATTATCGGACAACAATCGTCACAGAACAGCTTCCATTCGAAGTAACTTTTTAATCCAAGTTAAAAGAACGCTCCCTTTTGAATTATAACACACAAAGAAATTGGTTCATACTACTTGGAAAAATTGCACCAATTCATTCATCCATTCGAAGGGTGAATCACTCCCAAAAAGTGTACGGGATTTAGAGACTTTGAAAAAATTCATTCTGGGGAAGGAGATTTTGGGATTTTTCAGTAGATTTCGGGATTTTTTAAAATCTGACATTTCATCGCTAAAAGCAAGATCTTAAAGATTCTGGGCTTTTAAGTGAAAATTCTGCGATTTAGGAAGTTGATAACTATGATTTTCAGTTTGTTCTTTTTGCAATATATTTTTTCGGAACGTGTGCATCAAACAAAACGAATTTCTAGCAAGGATGAAATTGCTGCTTTAAAGTGGTTACCATCTTTGATTAAGGTGATTCAAAAACTTGATGTTGGAGAAAGAACTTACCATAAGTGGGTGCTGACATCTATCTATTTTTAGAACTTCTTTATTTAGAACCGCATAAATACCTCTTAACAAGCAAAATTATGTTCAAAATCGGGCGAGATACGGCAAATGAAAGATTTCAAGTTTGCAAAGGATTACTGTTATTCTGGCCTGGTTGATAAAGTTATGAACCAAGACCAAATTACAGAAGTTTGATAGGGCAAGAGCCTGAACTAATATGGCCATGTCTCAGCCAATTTGTAACAAATTCGACTAATTTTGTACATTAAGAGGTATTTTATAAAGCTTTTTTAGAAGTTATGGTTATCACTTTGCTGACGTCAGGTCAAATTTCAGAGTCAGATCGAGGCTGGCGATTTTTGGGCAGGTAAGCAGAGGCAGGGGTGCTTGGTGTGAATGCTTTTCTCATGATAAGTGATATTGATTTATAAACTGCAAAGATTTTTGTCGAGAAGTCGTTTCAAATAAGCTTGAAATATTTCAGGATTTGGTAAAATCTTTCAGCCACTGCCAATAAATTTGAGATTTCAAGATTTCTTTTCAAGATTTTTAGATTTCTTTTCAAGGTTTCCAGATTCTTTTTAACGATTTTAAGTTGTTGGTGAGATTTCTTAGATTTCATGATCTATTTTAAAGATTTTGAGATTGCAACAATTTTTCAAGATATTTTAGAGATTTTTTGGGTAATTTGTGAAAGGTGTACGAAATTTTCAAGAGTGATTCACCCCTCGCATCCATTCATCCATAAATTAATTTCTTGCAGAAAAATTCGTCAGGAAAATGCATCTTTCGAGCGAATCTTGTAAACAGTCTTAAAATGGCCCAACTTTCGAACAATTTATCATATCATTAATATTTCAATATCATTACGCGTATGGTGTTGCTTGTCGTGGTCCTCAGAATGAAGTTTCTATAAAACCTGTGCTTTCCAACTAATGCTTCAGTTCGGAACGGGAAAAATGACTGCCAAATGTCTCACTGGTTATCTGGCGCTGAAAAGCATAAATCAAATATTGGAAGATAAAATAATTCAGATTTAAAATGTACCTGCTTTGCTAGCTTTGGAGACCACAGGAAGAAAATCTTTCGAAGTCCAGAATCCATGAGATCTAGTCAAACCCTCAAATTGCGGAATAATTTTCGGCTGAGGCAAACCTAATGCGTGAATGGAAGTCATCACTGAACAGGCATTTTGAAAACTCTAGTAAATTAAATTTTCTAGAATAATACAACAGGCACTAGTATAATACAATTTTGTAGATAATGACATAACATAACATCAAATAACATAACATCAAATAACATAACATCAAATAACATAACATCAAATAACATAACATCAAATAACATAACATAACATAACATAACATAACATAACATAACATAACATAACATGACGTAACATAATATATTATAACATAACATAACATAACATAACATAACATAACATAAAATAACATAACATAACGTAACATAACATAACATAACATAACATAACATAACATAACATAACATAACATAACATAACATACCATAACATATACCATATAAGATGCATAATACAGATAAGTCTGTATTAAACATACAATATCATGATATGCATACCATATACTATCAAACCCTGTAAATCGTACTCACCCATTCCAAGGAAAATCGCTTCATAGCCACTTTTCTTCAGCAACGATATCGTGTGTCCTCCATTTGCTGACAACGGCTGGCCACGCTCGATCTGTGGATGAAAAGAGAAGACACTGCTGATAGAACTTGAAATAACGACTATGATGCAGCAAGACAGGCAGAAGAAAAAGGTTTCGTTTTATTTTATTTTATTGTCATAAACCTTATTACTTCAAAAATTATAACTAGGCATTTCCTACAACAATTGTTGATTGAAGGGTACCAGGTCATTCAAAGATGAAACAAGAAAAACAAATTCATCCAGCCTTGGTCTCCCAGACCCGTGATCCACTTAATATTCTTCCTTCCCGCGTTTTCTTTTTACTCACACTTGATGGCAGGAAAGAACGGAAAAAGGAACAGTATCTTTCAAGCTCCTTAGCTCCTTTTGGCCTATGCTTCCAATTCAACCCTCTACACCTTTCATTTATCATCTTGCTTTACAGCCCTCTCATAAACTATCTTCATATCAACTTTACCCTTCTCGACCCATGGCAGAAAATAACCAAGATCAACAAACCTGCACCGATAAATCTTTCATCAATTCCACTTCGAAATTGACAACGTCATAGGGAAGTCGATACTGTGGAATCTCCGAAGAGCTATTTACAAAAAAAGGTAACAGTGCTACAGGAATGGGTACAGAGCTAGTAAACAGATTAGGATCCACATAAAATGTGATATGTAACGAAAAGCGTATCTTAAAATTAACGCTCTTTGATGATCAATGTATATTTCATAGAAGGTATGATGGCAATCTTTCCCACTTTTGCTTCACGATTTTGTGCCTTTGCAGTCAAGGACTGTTATTCAGTATCTGGATTTGCAACAGCGAAAATCTCCAAATACAAAACATAAACAGGGAGAAAATAACACACAATGTTAAAATAAAGCAATACGCAAAAGATCTTGGAACTCTAGGTCTCATTTAATAAGCCATTCTTGAAAAGTAACATCGTTGAGCAGGGTATGCAATTTTGATGTGTCAGCTACATACCTTAATCCCCCAATATACTGTTCCTTCTCGAAAATCTTAATGTTTGTGTATCCTAGTCTTGCAAGGAATGTTGCACAACTGATAGAGGCCGGTCCACACCCAATAAGTGCGATCTAAAGAACAAATGAAAGCTTAAACAACTTAAAGATATGTCTGCAACGTAAACATATATCGGACAACGAATGAGCATTTTGCCTATTGGTTAAGATCACTGTACAACGTACCTTGTGCAGATGTGCAGAAAAAAGTTAATAAATGCTTCAACAACAACAAAAGGTTGTGACAGCTACAAATACTGTTGAATGCTAGAAAGCCGAGGGGCGATTCATTCTTGCAAATAGCGTACGAGATTTTTCCTAAAACAAAAGGATCTCTGGGGCTTTTCAGACAAAACAATAGGATTTTCACAAAAGGTGTACGAGATTTTCTTAGAGTGATTCGCACCTCGTAGAAAGCAATTCTCCAATCACAATTAAACTATACGTACAAGAAGTAAATAAGAGTTCAGACCGATGTTCTGCTGAAAACTGCGCTGATCAAACGTGATTGGAAGGCGCTCACAAGGCAGTCAGCAAGCGTAACCCCAAACAAAAACAGGATACGTACGAAAACTTCATCGGCACTTTAATTAAAGAAATGCGCATGCACGAGAAGCAGACAACTCGAAACGGGATATCACGGCAAACAAGCAAGCCCGCACTTTCGCCTTGTGCAAGGAAACATTCAGAAACATTCAATATGAAAAAAGAACACAGAGAGGCTTTGCTGAGGTTTTGTATCAGGTCGTTCTGAATGAGAAGCGGTTTATTTTCCAGACACGCTCTTACTACAGTCAAAGAGCATGCACAAAACATACAAAGGGGACAAAAATTGAAACTTTACCTTGGCATGGTAGCTTTCAGGAAGATCACTAGCAGATGGTAAATTGGGATCTCTGATTTGGGGTAACCGCATCTTCTTGAATACCTTTTTGGAAAATATGAAGCAAATGAATCTCCCCGACGCCCATCTATCTTATGCAGCAAAGAATTAGTAATTTGATTAATCACAAAGTAGACGCAACTGTATTCTAAAACATGCGAATGACTTTCGAGTGCATGTTATTACTCCAGCAATGTCCATCACACTTGATTCACAAATAACTCGTGCCCTCCCAATAACTTGAGCCCTCTCAATAACTCGAGCCCTTCCAATAACTCGAACCCCCAATAACTCAAACAGTTTCTACTTTAACCTTCAACCTTCCATGATAAGTGTGAAACCCCGATAACTTGAAGTTTCGTCATCTAGAAAAATTCGTCGTTTCCTTGGAGGCTCGAGTCATCGAGTTGATACAGTAGCAGGAAGTTTCCATCAGAATGATGTTGTCATGCCTTCTTAATGAAAACGATGATGCTTGACTTCTGGGACTTCAGTGTGTGGTAAAATGGACAGCTAATTCTAAGTCTGACATTTTGTCACCGTTTCAAAGTGAAATTGATTAGAAAACAGAGTTAAAAAATTCACAGATGCATTTAAATGAGACAAGAAGTGTAAAGCTAGCACTTACTTCAGTAGCAAACTGCTGCAATCCACCAATGTTGATTGGCCCCTCCTCAGAGGCATACAAATTACAACCGCCTACGCATAGGTCACTTGTCGGACAAACCATACCACATGTCAGGCCTAAAGGATTGTCACTGAAAATCGCCTTTGCTGCTCCATAATAATTCTGCAGTAGAAGAAAAGAATATTTTCATTAAAAAACGAAACTTTAAAATAGTTAGGAACTCTATGAAACATGCTTTTTGTAGCAACATAATCAATGGTTCAGTAAAAACACATTTTAACAACTTTATAATTGATCTAATTATGGGCGTCATGTATTCAGCGTTGAACATTCATGGAAAAATCATGGGAAAAGACGGCCTGAAACGGAATGCACGAAACCATTTTGAAACAGCTGAGCTAGTCATAAAGCTAGATGGCCATTTGTAAACAAAGATTATTGAGTCCAATGCTTGATTTACACATAATACATTCACAATCCCAAATTTGGCTTTATAATTATAATTAATTATCCACGAATACTTCATGACTTCAGTTTGATATTTTTCAGTGGGTAAAGTTCTTCTGTTAACAAATCTTAAACTTTAGATAAAAGTTATTTGCGCAGTTTTCACTGCAGGGATCCAGGTTCTATGAAGCTCAGGTTAAGAGATTGAATAATCTGAGTAAACAAACAAATGCAGCAAGATTATCGTTTTCAGGATGAAACTCGAAGTAGCGACTTAGAACCGTACTGTTCTAAACACCAGATAGCATGTACAGCTCTGTCTATACGGCATCAAGCACTTTATGACAGAGCGGTTAACAGAAATTTTCACTAATATGAATAAGTCAAAATAAGCTAAAAGAACTGTAAGTCATACCCTGGTGCTAATACTCGATATAAATGTCTTGATATCCAGCTGTGTAGGACAGCTCTTCTGGCAAGGAGCATCAGCACATTTCAGGCACCTTGAAAATACCACACAATTTTTAAATTGAACAACAAACATCAAACATGAAAAAGATATTTGAATATGTGATCAATAATAAAGTCCAGACTTCAATTTGTTATTGATTGAATACTTTCCAGAGTGCTAGTACAACAGTTTGTAGTAAATCAAAAGGAGAGCCATCAATCAAAATAATGGAACAATTTAAGGAAGGAGAAAGGGTTTGCAAAATTCAGGAAAAAGGTATATATCTCTATAAAGGTTTTTTGCGACAAAAGTTTATTCCGTAAAAGAATAAAAGAAGAATGAAGTGATGAGATTACAGTGTAATAGAATATAATCAAAAGATAAAATTACACAACTAAATAGAGACACTGCTTTTTTGCCAAGACCACAGCTAATTTGTAACAAAGTTGTATTGGAGAGGTTCTTTCAGATTAATAAATTCCGAATCAAACAATTATTCAAGTAAATTTACATCATGTAATCACTTCACTGCAAATAACATTATCTAATGCAAGGTTGGTATTCCAAATATAAGCATTGTATATCTATCAGCAAAAAAGAAGCTATTACAACCACCTGACTGCCAGAAAGTAAATGTTAATGAATCTTCTTCATATTTACGTAGGCAGATCTCCTCAATAAATACATACAAACACTTGGTCGATTATGATAAACAATATTTTTAAAATATCCTTTTTAAAAATATGACATTAGAATTTTAGCATCAACAAATTCACCAAATTAAGACTCAGAACAGTAATAAAAAAGCAATCAAGTAAAAACAGCAAAGCATTCTTCTGAGTTACAAATACCAGATGTCAAGAACTTCTAGGATGTTAAGAATATCATACGGGAGCTAACCTTGAAGCTTCTTTCAAAGCACCTCGTTCGCTGAGTGTCGTGTGCTTAACGTCGTCAAAATTCTTTGTCAAATCATGACATGACTGAAATTAAATAAACGGACACAATGAGGGAAGTAAAATTCATTTTGAGAGTTATATATGAAAATCTTGAAAGTGAATTGTCAAAAGAAATGAATTGCCACACCAAAACCACGCCCTTTTCGTTGTTTATCTGAGGAAAATTTTTACATCTTGAGGAAGGTTTTGTCTTGGAAAATATGGACAGATTTCTGGATTCTGATTGTTAGCCAACCATATTTTTCATGCTGCCAAATTTTAAGAAGATTGTAAAGAAAAATTTAAAGGAAGTAAATTTGTTGGCCAGCGCCTTACCAGCCTTACCAGACAATGCAACGATTTTAGGCACAACCAGGGCTGTATTAACCATTAAGCAGACTAAGCACATGCAAATTGATCTAAAAATTCTGTTTCTTGATCATCTTATGTTCCCAGGTGTGCCAAAACGGATGGCTAACGCTGTGTACTTTGACCTTTGCTGACCTCTAATTGTTGGAATACCAGGAGGTCTGATATTCTATCCCTGGTCCCCTAAGATGGGCCAGAAACACGAGAAACTCCAAACTCCCCTCCTCACTCCTTCCTAGAGGTTGTAATATTTGAAACACTTTGGAGCACTGTTCTTGCACTAAAGATTCTAATAGCTTGTTTTCTTTCAACATCAGTACCAAGACAAGAAGTCTAATATCATCCTCCCCTCTTCTTATCTAATACCTCATTTCCCTTTCTTGGGCTTTGCTATAGGTCCCGTTAGCCTCGCCCTAACATAACCAACTAAAAAGGTCAACAGCTAGTGTGGAATGGGTCTGTAGTGAAAGGTAAGGGACACTAAAATTGTTCAGTGCTTAGGGCTCCAATGCCCGCCTCTAGGTACAACGATTGTAAAATTCCAAATGTTGCTGCGACACTTGACATGACAACTTTCGGCCTTCGTAGACCGTTCTTTGGCAGTTTCAGGGGTGTTTAGTGAGAAGTATTCAAACGTGTTGTAACGTAACAAAAATGTTGAAAAGCACTGAACAACGTTCAATCACAACAGGAACAGTAGAAATGTGAAGTCAATTCATTGGACATTGTAGACTTAACATCGCTCAACATACTGAACATCGCTCAACTTTACTGAACATCGCTCAACATACGGAACAATGCTCAACTTTACTGAACATCGCTCAACTTGACTGAACATCGCTCAACTTGACTGAACATCGCTCAACTTTACTGAACATCGCTCAACTTTACTGAACATCGCTCAACATTATTGAACATCGCTCAACGATACAGAACATCGCTCAACGAAAAAGAACATCGCTGAACATTACTGAACATCGCTCAACGATACAGAACATCGCTCAACATTACTGAACATCGCTCAACATTACTGAACACCGCTCAACGATACAGAACATCGCTCAACGATAAAGAACATCGCTCAACTTTACTGAACATCGCTCAACATTACTGAACATCGCTCAACATTACTGAACATCGCTCAACATTACTGAACATCGCTCAACTTTACTGAACATCGCTCAACTTTACTGAACATCGCTCAACTTTACTGAACATCGCTCAACTTTACTGAACATCGCTGAACATTACTGAACATCGCTCAACGATACAGAACATCGCTCAACTTTAATGAACATCGCTCAACATTACTGAACATCGCTCAACATTACTGAACACCGCTCAACGATACAGAACATCGCTCAACGATACAGAACATTGTTCGACACTGCATTCAGACCGTTTAACGTTTTTTTACTACCGATGTCAAGAGTTATCAAGTGAACATTTGCATACCGATTAAAACTAACAGCAAGAAGTTCATACATAAAACCATGCGAAAATGGTAAATAAAACAGCAAAAAGTTTTATTCATATGTTGCTGCAAATAATGACATGTTCATGAATACAAGGGTTTGTGAGCATAGGCCATAAAATTGCTCTAGTCCAATAAAGTCATCGTTGGAATCTGTCTTTTTTTATTGGGTCGGTGAATTAGTTTTTGATGACTTTCTTTTAAATGACTTCTCCATTCTCTTTCGGTGAATTGTCGCTGTTTTTCCCAGACCTTTCAACGGCAGCGTCATTTTGGACTTTTTTGGCCCGTACATCCGAAAATGAGATTCTCGCACTTCTCGCATTTCTTTTTCTGCAAATATTTAAGATAAACTGCTTTGCCTTGGCGTTTAACTTCAAAACTACAACGCTGTTGAAAAGGCAGGTCACATGCATAGTTATCAAACTGGCCATTGCGAATTCACGAGACTCCAGACTCCGGTAGCCTAGAAACAGCATCTGAAAGATGTGAATCATATTCGATATACAAAGCGGTGCGTAGGCTGTAAACAAAAGCAACAAAAGGATAAGCACTGTCTTGTACAGTTTCTTGAGGTACTGAGGCTTACCAGAGTCGGCAAGGTATATTGGGCTGTCGAGCGTAAAGCGCTGTATTCGTCTATATCCTCTGACATAGAGAGCAATAGTTGCACTTAAAACCACAATGACTATAAATACAGTTCCCTGGGCAGCGAAATTTGGCTCCTTAATTTTCGTATTGAACGCAAAAGCATAGATACAAGCATGAGAACAACTTATGGTGAATACTAAAGCTAGTAAAATGTAAACTTTAGGCCTATCAAACAGCCTAGCAACACGTGAAGGTCGTTCCAAGTTTGGATTCATGTGAAGGTACCTGTCCACTGTTATCAAAAACGTTATCAAGCCGGACAGCTCGTAGAAGATAACTAGCAAACTTTGAAGAGCAATGGCCCATGTACAATAACTCGGAGTCGGTTCGTCAAAAACAAGGAAAAAATACGCGTGAAGAGGGAGAATGAGAAATCCGTTGATTGCATCCGAAATACTCAGACAAACAATCAGAAAATTGGTAGTGTTCAGCCATATTTGTTTCGTGAAAAGAAATGAGGTGAACAAAAGGATATTAAAGAAAACGATGACAGGAGAATATATTCCGTAAAATACAGCTGTAATTTTTCTGTTCCGTTCAAACCCCAAACCAAAGGCGAACTCTTGATAAATAGTGTGGCACCCAGAATTAGAGACGGTTGCATTAGACATCTTTAAGGATCTTATTTAAAACAGATTTGGCACTCTACAACCATTATGAAAGTCATATAAAATATGAGAAGATCATCGCTGGTCCTCAACATCTAAATATTCCATCGAATACAATCTGCAAGTCACGATTCACACGACTCAGTCAAGTTATCTGGAAGCTTGAAGCAAGATAAGTTTAGTATTAGAAACCAGGTCTTTAGACTTTCTATTCTTCACAGTTGAAATGCGTAGACGCAACTCATCCTTCTGCAACCACTGGCATTCCTTCAGCTAATGATCATAAAAACGCAAAGTCTTTCTCATGATCAAAGTAATTGAAATGATCATCCACGTACGATTGATCCAAAGTTTCATTTTATCTCGATGACTTCTTATCAGGAAGAGTGACAACTCACTAAATTGGACTCAGTGGGCCGCAGAACAACTTCTTTTCAAGAAGAATGAGTTCTTCAAACGGGAAACAGACCTAGTAGGCACTGCCTCATCAACAATCAAACATAATCAACACAATGTGCAGGGTTAAAAGCTGTTTTTCGTCAACTTGCTCAAAATGCTGATGTAGTTATTAAATAGTGGACAACTGTCAAACTGTTTTGCAATCATTTATAGGCAAACAATTACTTCATATGATGGAAGATTGCTTTCAATAAACTGATTGGCTGGAGTCTTAACATCTGGAAATCTCTTAATACAACTAAATATTTACAAACTGAGCTAATTAGAATATAAAAAGATCAAAACAATAAAATTCGAATTTTGATCAAAGCATTTTAATTGACAAACAGGTTTTGAAAAATCAATATTTTTACATATTTAGCCAATCTACTGTAATGTTTTAAACATTATTACATTCCAACTATATTGTTGATGAAGGAGTTACTTGGTAGCATGAATACAGGTCTTTGGGCGAAAGCACCTTTAAGGGTGGCACAACAGAAGCAGATGAAGAATACATTGCTTATTTGTATACATAATTTACTTTCTAAGAAAGTTATCAGATAAGATTGGAAAGTAAAAAAGTTTAAATAGGTCGATAAACAGGCTATATACATACATAGAGATCATGGTTTCTTGAAAGCCTTTCAAAGGATAAACAACACCAAATACAAAAAATCATAGAAAAAACAAAGAAGAAATTAGCAAAAGAAAATGAATAGACAAAATATAAGTGTTTAGGTAAATGCAGTGTAACCAACTTAAACTAGCATTAAAAAGGTGAACAGCTATATATTTCGTGTGCAATTAATAAATTGTTTCAGGTAATGTGTTCTTATAACATCGATGTCCGTCTTTCATCTCTGGCCTAAATATGAACGCTAGAATTTTGATCTAGTCGAAAAAGCCAGCTAGCAATCTTCTAGCAAATCAAAATAAAAACAAAAATTGTCGTCCAAATATTTTAGTACCCGATAGCGTGCAAACTTGAACCTCCCATAAGAGAATGGTCCCTATGTCTTCACAAAATGAGTTTGGGTTATCTTCTTCCCACAATTGCGGGGCATCCTCCTACCCCAGAAAGCGGTGCGCTGCGCCTTAATCAGAATTCTCAGTTGTTGTGCATGTTGCTAAGAAATCAAGGTGTCGTGTGCAAAAATCTAAAGCAGCTAGGTAATGTTGACCCATTGTGCAAATATTGCGGTTCCGGCTTTGACTGAAAGCCTATTATTAAAAAAGTGCAAACATACATTCACATTCAGGTTGAGGAAAAACCAATCAAAACAAGGATGTTGAAACGTCGAATTAACAAAAAGATGAAAATTGCGTCGCATTCTTTGAGGATAAAGTTAATCATGAAAAAATTGAAAATATGGTAAAATAACACATTTGACTAAATTTTCTAGCTGACAATGTTGAAAAGAGCGCATGCGATAATTTTGACCAACAGTACTTTGAACACCCGAAGAATTTTCTAACTATTTTCAAATTACACATGTAGATATGGCTGAGTTGCCCCTTTTTCAAAACAATGTTTGAAATGCAACTCAGCTATCCTAGTTTCTAAAATACTGGTTATGTTCGTTAGTGAATTTCTATGGAGAATAATCCAACATTGTTTGAAAGGGGAGAGGGGAAGTAGCCAACATGAATGTTTTAAGACATTTGGCAAGCATTGCAAACGGATCATTGAAGTAGTGTAAGTATTTAAGTACTTGTTTCCATCTAGCATTACGGCTGTGCTTATCGAGCAGTGTTTTGGTCCTTCCTAGTCCATGTGACCACACCTCGTGGTCCATGTGACCACACGAGCAGTGTCTTGGTCCATGTGACCATACCTTTTAGTTCATTTCCATGCCTGGAAATGCAGAGAGCTGGTGACTTCTCTCACTCTAAGTGAAAGTTCGGTCACGTCAGGGACTAAGGGACTCGAACCCCAGACCCCTGGATCTGTAGCCCGCGACCCTAGCACTGAGCCATCCACGCACCTCAAAATGTGTAGCTGTTTGCTTTTTGGGACATAACAAGGACCCCAAAAATTTGTGTTTTTTGATCCAAAACGTATCCATGATTTCATCGTTAATGCAAAAATATGGTTCAATAATGGTGTCTAGTGATGGAACAAAGCTTCGTTAAGATTTTTAACTTCTCTCAATATTGCGAAAGAGCAACATTACCGAAGGGCATATCACTCCCTTCTCGTGCATTACTCTTGATCGTACGTGTATGAAAAAATTGTGAGCTGTTTGGAAAGGGTGTTACGCCCCTTGCACACTGCTATTTCCAGAAGACTAAACAATATCTCTAGAAATCTCTAGGAGAAATGCAAAACTTGACACTTCATATTTTTTGATAAAAATATGAATATATTCAACATGTAACAAAACGACTGCATTTTGCAATGCAATAAAACTCACCGAACACTGCTTGTCGGAGTTTCGTTTCCAGTGTTTCTTGTTTTTCTTTGTGTTTGAAGTTGGAACTAAACTCGCATTGTTTTGAACTTTGGGGTTTAAAGCCAAAATGCTCTGCAAAGAAACAAATTGTATGTAAAAGAGCTAAAAATCGGTAAGAATTGTGGACAAATGCTGCAAAGAGATCGTCAACAGGATAAAATCAATAAAAATCCACCTATATGGTTACGTTTAGTGCATGACTGAATCTCATGCCAGAAATGCATTAAAGAAAATTGCATTTGATTCATACGCTCCAATAGCAATCACCAAGATGAAATAAGGAAATAAGTTCCTTATTTTATCTTGCCATCACCCATGCACAGTTGATTTTCGTACAAAACAAATACATATGAAGAAAATGGCATTATCGATGCATCTGCATGCTGTTATCGACATCTCAGCCTTTTTCAAAATCCTCAACCTATGCATACGCTTGAATAATAACCTAAAATTCTCCGAAATATCTCAATTATTAAATAAAACCATGAGCTTGTTTCACGCTTTTAACTTTAACAAAAACCTTTTAACTTCTCGTTTTTTAACACGGCAACCCCGGCATCTAACAACCTTTTAGTGTAAATAGGTCCGATTCAATCTCCGTTTGATTTCATTACTGTATACATTTAACAGCTTTGTAGGGGTTCTCAAACCTAATTTTCTACCGTTCACTGCCACTTATCTGAATCTCAGCGAGCGGCTACAAAATACAGGGAACTTAGGCCTACCAAATGACAGGAGAATTTACTGTTACGAATGAAATAATTTAGTCCTCTGACGAAAATATTTTGAAGAGACAACTTTGCGGAAAAACTTTCGGACACCTTTCAAGAATAAAAAACAAGAACGGAAGAATGTAAAATAGGTCTTCTAGCAAGTTTAAATGCTAAAGTTATCAAGAAAATTTTTAAATCACCAAGCCCCCTGTATCTCGAAAAAACGTCTTCTTCCACCCGATCAATATTTATTTTTGAATTCTACACCAAAAACTGGTGTAGAAAAAGTTGGTCTGGTAAAGTCCCTCTTCGGGTGGTAATGCTCCCCCTTGTCCCTCTGGACTAGTGCTACACTTCGACCAAACAAACTTCAATTTTCTGACCACCACTCAACTCTGATTGAACTAGTAAGCTATTAAATTTAGCCATACATTTTTCTTAGGAGGTTGATAAAGCGCCTAGAAAGTTGAAGGTGCTCAGTTTGTCAAGCGCCCGGTTTTTGTTCATCACAAGGCCTGCTACCCTATTACCCCGCTTAAAAGCGCATGCGCTTAAAACGTTTCAGAGACAGGTGCAAGCGCCTAAAAATAAAAGAAAGTCTTTAGCAATAACATTGCAGGAGTAATGTTTTAACAATAGAAACTGCATATTTTAACAGTTATTCAAGTCATGTTTCCTCAGGATCCGAATCATTTTCAATTATCATTAATTCTCCATTCAGCTGTCCTTCTTCAAGGTTGTCTTTGTCATCATGTCAGTTTATACAAAGTTGATAATGCCAGAAAAGTAATTGAGGAAGCATGAAAACGTTGTCAATGAGAAAATAGATAGCTTTATCCTTTTTTATGATTCTCATAAAAACCGTAAGATTAAGATCCGGATATAAGCGCATGCGCCTTTAAATGAGGTGCGCCTATAAGTGGGGGTAATAGAGTATGCTTGGAAAAAGCATTCAAAATTTTACGAAATTTTTGTTAAAGCAAAATTGAATGAATATTTCCTGTTTTGATGATAAAGTTAGTAAAACTTTGGAACATATTTTCAAATACATTCTAAGATTGTCACTGAGTGTGTCCCTCTAGAGCAGGGGATCCATCCTAAAAAGTTAACAGGGAGATGTGCTGTAGGCAACTTTTAAAGCCCACACTCATGATCACTCCCATGACCACTCCAATTACCTCTACCATAACCACACCCAAGGTACTTTAATTTCTTTTAAAATTTGTTTTTATGAAATCATTCAAACTATTCACAACTGCAGAAAAACAAATAGAGATTGCTCCTTCAAAAAATCGATGGCTCAATATAAGGTTGCTAACATCGAACTTGTTCAACCATCATTATCACCATCATCATCATCATTATCACCATCATCATCATCATCATCATCATCATCATCATCATCATCATCATCATCATCATCATCATCATCATCATCATCATCATTGCTGGTTCTTGAACGAACTTCGTTTTAACCATTGTTCAATAAAAGTAGTTCTAACTCAGTGGCATAGAGAGGAGGAAGGCAAGAAGGGGCAGATGCTCCCCCCAAAGGGCAAAAAATCTCCGTGAAACAGGGTGTTCTCTGGCATTCAAAAGGGTGTGGACCACGATTTTTCATTGCTCAACTCATCTTTGCCCCCACCCCCAAATCTTACCACCCTGGCTACACTACTGATCTAACGGGCTTTTGTTGCCGGGTTTCAAAAGATTACACCTCGGTCTTTTTAAACCCAACTGTACTATTTCTTTCTTTCTTTCAAGGTATTTGCACTTTTCAATCCAAATTTTGAACTCTACAGGAAGCAAAATTTCCAGACCAACTTTTTCCGTTGTAGATGGAATTGATGCTTTTCAGATCTTATACTTTATTATACAAATCTTATTCAAACTAATACCTTTAATTATACTCTTTTTATAAATTTTCACCGCATAAAGATAAATATTAGTCACTTTTTTGAATGCTAAAATCATCTCTTTTGACCAGGGACAGATATAGCAGGGGATGTAGGAGGTGTGACACCCCCTAATAGTTCTGTGTCTTTCGGTAAATTTTGTTTCATTCGGTAAAAATCATTTGTTGGTAGTCAATAGTAACAAAGTAACGCCAAGACTTCACTTTATTTTTTATCAGTATTATCTTCCTATCAGTAGCGTAGCACGGGGGGATATTCTCAAATGTGTTTTAAGCTAATCTCAAAGGCATCGTCAAAAGAAATTTCTTCTCTCTTCGCTTGCAGGAGACCCTCCTCTATATCTCCATACAGTGTTAAACAATTTTCCCTTGTTTTGGGGTTTGTATAAAAAAGTCCTTCATCTTCTTGAGACATTCCCGATAAAATAGAAACTAAAATGCTAAAGCAGTCCAATCATTAAAATAACTGGATCCTGAAATGCTTGTCGTGGACTTTGCTCCAAGGAAAACAAACTTTTGAATACTGTTAATTTTTTAGTTATTTGGTTATATCTTTGGAAAATCACTTTTTTCACCTAGAATACCTTACACAATTCCGGATATATATGTTAGTGAAATTGTGAAGGAAATAGACATTTGTATAACATGGTCGCCACCTATGATGTTGACTAGAGGGAAATTTCAATGTAAAAATGCCATGGCATTTTTCAAACACATTTACAAAATGGGTGTCTTCCCAAATTCTTAGGGGTGTGATCGGCAAAAATATCTTCCTCTTTGGCCTACCAATCTTCCAAACCTGGCTACAACACAGTTAAAAACCTAATTTTAAAAAAGCGTTTCCATCATTTACCAGTGACCTGAAGGGTGTGGCATCAAAATTAGTGTCTAACACCCCCCCCCAATCATTGTTGCCTAAATCCGTCCCTGCTTTTGACCCTACCTATGCATAAACTGTTCTGCTTGAAAAAATTGCCAGGGGGTGTAGCCAGTTTCCGAACAGGTGCGTTAACTCGAGATTGGATAGATTTTTTGATCTTGTTTCCATGTACCGCATTGACCACAGTCGCGAATTTCAGACGATCTAATCTTGTTCTATCTGGTTCAACAGTTATCGAACTCGTGTTTAATCGTCTGAAAATTGATTGTAAGCTCGTCGTCTGAAATTCTGAACCTGAGGAGAGAATCTGGAGAATAACTAGACAGCTCTTTGAAAAAACTCGTCAGTGTTTCGACGGGTGCGGAAGACTCTGAGTCGGACTCGGACATTTTCATTACACAGAGCAGTACCAAACCTGTAGGAAAGACAGACAGCGACTGCCAGATGACGTCAATTCAAAAGCGAATAACATCAGTCACTGAGAAGGAGGACTTGAATTTGATAGAGGGAATAAAAAACATGGTTATGGCAAATGGGGCAAAATACTCTCGGACCAGAGCTTGTGCTTCGCAGAGGGAAGAACTCGTAACTCTTTGTTAAGACGCTTTAGAAGTAATCAGTTTCGTTGCATGTATAAAAAATTTGCTTGGAAAGGTTGTTTCCTAGAATAACGACCAATAAACAATGAGAGCATCAATTGAATTCGATTACTTCTTTGTATTTCATTAACATACATGTACCTCTTTAATCTCACAATTATAATTGGGCTGGACTTCTCTCTAAAGCTCTTTAAAACTAAAAAGGATTTGGGCTTCCAATCTCAGTTTCATGTACCCTTGAATCTATTGAAAAGTATTGAAAACTATTGGGCTGGGCTTCTCTCTAAAATTTTCGTTCGAAACCTGGGCTTTCATTCTCGAAATAATTTGAGCTTCTAATCTCGGTTTCATGTACCCTTGAATCTATTGAAAAGTATTGAAAACCTTTTGGCTGGGCTTCTTTCTAAAACTTTCGTTCAAAACCTGGGCTTTCATCCTCGAAATGATTTAGGCTTCTAACCTCTATTTGTTGGAATGTAGTCCTAACAGTATAATTCCTTAAAGACTTTATTTCGATGTTAAAGGCAGGAAGTGTGCAAAATGTATTGACAGAAGCCAAGCCCTGATATGTCTATATTATCTTTGTTATTCTTGTGTCCATGAAAACGAGATTAGAAGCCCATTTAAATGGATATAAGATATGAAGCCCATCAAATCCATGCAAAATTTTAGACAGAAGACCAGCCCAAATATATCTATACTATCTACATTATTCTTGTGTCCATGACAACGAGATTAGAAACCCATTTAAATGGATATGAGATATGAAGCCCATCAAATCCATGCAAACTTTTAGACAGAAGACCAGCCCAAATATATCTATACTATCTACATTATTCTTGTGTCCATGGTAACGAGCTCTATTGGTAACGGCTGCATTTTATAGCGAAAGGTCAATGACGTTAAACACCCATATGTTATTTTTAGCTTAAATATGTTCTTATGGTGAGAAACAACGGTAATAAAACACAAATGGATAGAATCCCAGTCATTGTTTTGCTTTAGGAAGTAACATTTTTATACTAAATACAGAAGTCCATTAAAGGGGAACTGAAGTGAAAAACGATTTTTGATACTGATAAACCACTGATAAAGGTTCCCGTGCTGATTCAAAAACCGTTTGAATTTTTTAAATATGTTATGTAGTTTTTAAGTTATTAAGTTTTTAAAGTCGAAATTTGCCCTCATCGATGGCGGAGCGAGAACGCGGTCAGACCACTGTGTCACGTGACCTTGTGACGTAAAGTGGTGGACACGAAGAGGTGTTTTGATGAAATGTAGTAGTGAGTCTGATAAGGTTCATGACAGGTAACAATCGTGAAAATTGTGATAAAAGCATGAAACTTAGTGAAAATACAGAATTCGATATGCGTAACAAGATAGAATATAGACCCATTTTGGGAAAAAAACCCTTGTGCTATTTTTAGCCTGGGGTACTTGTGCCCAGTACTCAGAATATGTTGGCATGGTCAATCTATTTCTGTGAACTATACAGCCATGAAACTTGGCAAACCGACACAATTTGACTTGCTGAAAATGATAAGAATGGTCCCCACCCTTAGAAATGCCCCTCGTGCTATTTTTGGACTGGGGTACTTGTGCCTAGTACTCAGAATACAATAGTATGGTAAATATATTTCTGTTAACCATACAGCCATGAAACTTGGGAAATCTACACAATTTGACTTGCTGAAAAAGATAAAAATGGTCCCCATCCTCAGAACTACCCCTTGTACTATTTTTAGACTGGGTACTTGTGCCCAGTACTCAGAATACGTTAGTATGTTAACTATACAGCCATGAAACTTGGCAAACCCACACAATTTACTTGCAGAAAATGATAAAAGTGGTCCCCCACTTCAGAAATACCCCTTCAAACATGATTTCTCATGCTTTGTCTACAGAACATGATATCAAAGCATTTTCTGATTTAACTCCAGGCATAAAAAACAATTCATACCAGGATGTACATAAAGGGGGAGGATTTAAAGCACAACCATTAAATGATGTATATGTTTCCAAGTTTATTAAATGTTGAGTTGAAGCGAATTTCAGAAAAATACAACCATTGGGCACAAAAAAACTTCATTCTCAAAATTTAAAAACAGTGTATCTAGACAACAGGCAGTGCCAGAATACATTAAAAGAGCATTGTACCCTGAAGGTAAAACATTTTCCTCTGATTATTTATTAAAAATGTTACCAAGCAGGTGGTACAGGACCATTATTGTAAGAGAAAATCTTGATCAAATCCAAACTATTCTACACATTTTGATGTGAGTGAACTATGTTGAAAAGTACACCTTAGGAATCTTAAAAATATCAAGCCTTGCTCAATACCCCCCCCCCCCCCTTGATGTGACTAATCTAGTGATTTGGCCTAGGGCTGACAAGATTTGGCCATTGTCCCACTAGTTTCAACAAATTTCTCTTCTTGCTATTATGAACTAAAGTCTGGTCCTTTTGAATAACCCCGTGTATATAACCCTGTTCTCCACTGTATGTGTAGCTGATTTTTGCATTTTCATTGTCTCTCTGCAGAATTTTGAAACTCTTGTCTTCTTTGACTAAAGTTCTTTTCTTTACATTTGTGATAAATGCATACTTAAAGTTGTCCAGTTATTCCAGCACAAATACCCAAAAACCAGCAAACCATACATTGATCGGCCACTGTTTGTAGATACCTAGCAAAGTGGATATCATTTTAGGTATTATTCTATTTTAGGCATATTTATGCAATTCTATTAAATATTTGACATTTTCGAATTATCAGTCCAAAAATCTGAATTGCAGGAAGATTTAATAATACTTGTCAATGTACACAAAACAAACCAGTTTTTAAACCAAAAGTGGATTAGGTCGACCTGTTGTAGCACACACATCAAACTATGTATAAACGTTTTTATATCAAAGCAAATATTTATTAAATTGTAACATGTAATAATCCTTATTATTTCAGATTTTAGAAATGGAAAGATTATAATAGGAAGCCTACTCATTCTCTGTTGTATCTTACTTTTAATAAGGAAATAAGGAAATTGAGTTTGAGTATTTCTTGCCTTCATTGCAAGAAAAGAAACAAGGATCGACGTACCATTTATTTACTTCTTTCATTTCTACCAACAAAACGAGCACGTCGCGGGAGATAATTCATCCTCATCCTCTGGGATCTCATCGGGCCTAGGCTAATCTTCATCGCCACTTTCGCAGGTCCCGTTCGCCCTTGGTAGGGCAAGTACTTCACCACCACATGCTCCAAACACTTCATCGTCGCTCGATCTTAAGTCTGTTGTCATTCCTGAAGAGCTGTCGTGAAAATTGCGATCTGAAATTTTAACTACTAACCAAATTCCCTCCCTCCGATTCACTCTACTACAATGTTG